>NW_019948342.1:0-12500 GCF_002910315.2 Salvelinus sp. IW2-2015
GCGTACCAGGACAGAGTATGGAGCGGATGGGAACGTAACTATCAGGTACCAGGAGCAGAGTTATGCGGCGATGGAAACACGTAACTATGGTTACCGAGGACGCCAGAGTAGGGCCGATGGAACGAGAACTATGGGACAGGAGCAGGCTTATGCGGCCAGATGGGAACAGTAACTATAGTACCAGGAGCAGAGTTTATGGGCCCGATGGGCAACAGTAACTATGGTAACCGAGGAGCAGATTGAATGGGCGATGGAGACAGATAAACTATGGTACCGGAGCAGAGTTATGGCGATGGGAACAGTAAACTATGTACCAGGAGCCAGAGTTATGGGCCCAGGGAACAGTAACTATGGGTACCAGGAGCAGGAGTTATGGCCGATGGGAACAGTAACTGATGGTACCAGGAGCAGAGTTTATGGGCCGGAGGGGAACAGTAACTATTACCAGGATAGGCAGAGTCTATGGGCGATGGAGAACAGGAACTATGGTACTCCAGGAGCAGAGTTATGGGGCCGATGGGAACCATAACTATGGTCACCAGGAGCAGAGTTATGGGCCCGATGCGGAACAGTAACTATGGTACTCAGGACAGACTTGCGCGCGTTGTGCAGATGGGAACATTAATATGGTACCAGGAGCAGAGTTTATGGGCCGTGACGTACTGGTAAGAGCATATGAGGTGGGAAGTAACTATGGTACTCAGGAGCAGAGTTATGGGCCGCATGAAACAGTAACTATCGGTACAGGAGCAGAGTTATGGGCGATGGGAACAGTTAACTATGTACCAGGAGCAGAGTTATGGGCCGATGGGAAACAGTAACTATGGTACCAGGGCAGAGTTATGGGCCGATGGGAAAGTAACTATGGTACCAGGAGCAGAGTTATGGCCGATGGGAAAGTAACTATGGTACCAGAGCAGAGTTATGGGCAGATGGGAACAGTAACTATGGTACTTAGGGGCAGGAGCAGAGTTTATGGCCGATGGGAACAGTAACTATGTACAGGAGCAGAGTTATGGGCCGATGGAACATTAAACTATGACAGGAGCAGAGTTATCGCCGATGGAAACAGTAACTATATGGTACCAGGAGCATAGTTATGCGGGCCGATGGGAACAATAAACTATGCCAGGAGCAGAGTTATGGAGCGATACGGCGACTATGGTACAGGACAGAGTATGGGGGTGGAACAGTAACAGGTACCGAGGGTAGCATTGAGTATATAGTATGGCCAGATGGGAACAGTAACTATTACCATGGCAGAGCAGAGCTATATGGCTGATTGGTGAAGCATAACTATGGTACCAGGAGCAGCATTTGGCCGATGGGAACAGTAACTACCTCGGTTACCAGGCGAGGACCAGAGTTATGGGCGATGGGAACATAACTCAATATGGTACAGGACAGACGTTATGCGGCCGATGGAACAGCTTAGTACTATGAGGTACCAGAGCAGTAGTTATTGGCGCGACTGGGGTAACAGTACAGCTATGGTACCAGGAGCAGAGTTATGGGCCGATGGAACCAGTAATTGTACACAACTCCACCACACTCCCTTCCTTGACGGGCTTTTTGTTGAGATGTTCGACTTGCCATAGATGCAGAGCGGCCCGGGCGAAGCCCAGCAGACTCCGCCAGTAACGGAAGGTATGCTGAGAGATGGGTCGGCCAAACGCCCGGTACATAGAACGCCAGATGGATGGAGCCTTCTCTGGGTCCTCGGCATTCTGCTAGGAGGGGGAGGACAGGGATGGAAGGGTTACAACTACACAGGAGAGTTCCACTACAATGAATCTCAGAGTGAAGATGAGACTACCGATTACAGAGTCTGGTTTGCGAGACTACATTATAAAGGACCGTCTTTAGAGATATATTCAAACCTATCCTGGGCTTGACATGTGTATAGGATACAAGTGTCTGTATATATACTAGCACACAAACGTTTTAACTGTGGAGAATCTGATCAGAATGTTCTAATTAAATCAAAGCAGTGATCCATTGAATGGTATGTCACTAAACGGGTGATCCATTGAATGGTATGGTCACTAAACGGGTGATCCATTGAATGGTATGTTCACTGCACGGGTGATCCATTGAATGGTATGTCACCTGCATTGGGTGATCCATTGAATGGTATGTCACTGCTGCATGGGTGATCCATTGAATGGTATGTCACTGCATGGGTGATCCATTGAATGGTATGTCACTGCAGGGGTGATCCATTGAATGGTATGTCACTGCACGGGTGATCCATTGAATGGCTGATCGAGTTTATGTCACTGCAATGGGTATCCATTGAATGGTATGCACTGCATGGGTGATCCATTGAATGAATATGTCACGAACGCAGGGGTGATCCATTGAATGGTATGTCACTGCAGGTTGATCCATTGAATATGGATATATGTTTCATCTGCAGTAAGGGACTCATTAATTATCAGATAACTGTTCTTATCCGCATCATTAGCCCATCATCTGTATTAATCAATCAGCCGCCGAATAACTGTCTCTATCCTCTAGATCATCTATTATCAGGATAACTGTTTTCTATCCTCTAGATCATGTATTATCAGGATAACTGTTTTCTATCCTCTAGATAGTGTTTTCTCTTCTTTCAGTCTCCATGTCTGCTCCGCACAGACCGGACATGTTTAAGCAGGAGCGCAATAGATTATGATCATTGTAGTTAATTACCATGTTATCTGCGCTAAACTGTGTAGAAAATTGGCCTGTTGGAATGTACAACTCCCTACTACATCGCACAGCTCAGGCTTGATCTGATTTATCTCTACAGAAACTGCACATCGAACTCACAGAGAAAAAAAAACGAACTAAATGAAATTCAAATTTTTTAACGGACGTCAAGCAATTAGTTGTTTAAAAAAACAAATGTCTGTTTGAAATGTCGGTTAATCGCTCAGCATTACTGGGGATCCATTGAATGGTATGTCATTGCACTGGGGATCCATTGAATGGTATGTCATTGCACTGGGGATCCATTGAATGGTATGTCATTGCACTGGGGATCCATTGAATGGTATGTCACTGCACTGGGGATCCATTGAATGGTATGTCATTGCACTGGGGATCCATTGAATGGTATGTCACTGTCAGAAGTAGAAWATGAAACTCTGTCYCTCCCTCCTCCACTCACCCTCTGATCCTCGTAGGCGTCTTTGAGCTTCAGGTAGTTGGTGAGGGCTCTCATGGCGATGGGGAGCTTGCCTATCTTCTTCAGCTCAATGGGTCTTTTATGGGCTCCTGTGATCAAGCCATCAATCCATCAAAATAATTGTACATCAATCAAAGTCCTTTTTTTACATCAGCAGCTGTCACAAAGTACTTTACAGATACCCAGCCTAAACCCCAAAGAGCAATCATTGCAGAAGCTGAAGAACAGTGGCCAGGAAAAACACCTGGAAGGAAGGAACSTAGGAAACAAACCTATAATCAGGGGGTTCATCCACCAGTATGTGGCCTTGGAGAGGAGGTTGACGAAGGGCTGGAGGAACCTCACTCCCAGGTCCTGAAGGTCCTCTGGAGGCTTTACCTTCTGGGGGTTGGCGAAGAACACGTACCTCTGCACGGACACCAGGACACAAAGACAGAGAAAGACACACACACACACACACCAGGTAAAAAAGTAAAAAGCCAACAGGAGCTGAAATAAAGACCAAGCATCTGCTATCAGATCACATCAGTACACCACATCACATCCTCCTCTTCCTTCTTCTCTTRATATAGAACCMCTATGACCCCTGACCCAGGAAGCAGCCAGTCCACCAGTGTTCTAGCTCACCCTGACCCTGATGACGTTGATCTCTACAGCCATGAGGAGTCCGTACAGAACGACCAGCAGGGCTGTGATACAGAACCTCAGGTGCAGCACTCCAACACCGTACTCTGCAAACTTCCACAGCTTGATGGACTTGGTGATGAACGCCAGAACCCAGTAGATAAACAGAGCTGATGAAGAGGGAGGTTGGTCACTTCGTGCACTACTTTTCCCAGAGATGTATTACAAGTGTACTTTATTATGTACAGCAGAACGGTTCARGTGTAGCTAACTGTGTTTGGGCCATCTGCCAGCCTCTAAACTACTGCACCAAAGGGAGGCTAATTCAGCTCTAATTCAGCATTTGGAGTAATGAATGCACTGGTGGTATCATTTTGACTCACCCAGCAGTAGTTTGGGGAAGTTGGATGTTTCTATGTTGTGGTAGTACACCACAGATGTAGTGGCTGCTATGAANTGGTGGTATCATTTTGACTCACCCAGCAGTAGTTTGGGGAAGTTGGATGTTTCTATGTTGTGGTAGTACACCACAGATGTAGTGGCTGCTATGAACCCCATAAACGCTGGCATAAAGAGGTGGAGGTGGTTGGTGTCCATCTGTCTGAAAGGATAGAGAGACAGGAGATTGCATCAATATCCAAAGAAACAAAGTCACTTTGCAACGTATCTCTGGTTTATAGGTTGACATTGTATTCAGTCTCATACAGTTAACCCAGTGGCATTCAAACTTTTTCGSCAGGATTTCTGGGGACCCCATTTTTCGCAATAATTTATCACAACCCCACCCCAAATCTAATGACACAAGCTTGAATCAGTACATTTCGATTTTTACATCAACAAATTACCTTCTTTTCAAAATAAAAGAAACCAATAAATACATTTACTCAATACAATTTTATTTTTCAAATGATCCTTCTCAAAAACTTTTGTATATTATACCATACAATAATCTGTACTCTTAATGTTTTTGCCCCTCCCCCCCAAAAATGTAAATATATTTGTATCAAATGTTGGGCGACACTGAAACTGTTCATGGAAGGAAGCTGCTAGCTTCAGCCACTAAATCAGCACGTGGTGCAATCAACAGGTTTTGATGCAGGGTTTGTGACGCATCAGACGATGGCTCCGATCATAGCTTTGTGTTACTGCAGCATTTTGGAGGATCTTATTGGTTGCAGTCTGGGTAAACGGGAGAGTGGGGTTATTTTGAGGGACAGTGGTTTCATTTTTCTATAAACATTGGTCTGGAGGGAAGCAAGGAAATTCAATAGTTCACTGCACCWGAAACTTGGGAGCCATTCATTTTKMYATACAACAATGACAGAGAGGAATAGCACTTCTTCTGTAATCTCAGCAARGCAGAACAAAATCTCATGTGAACACTGGCTTCTGACCAGCTACTAATGTTTCGTTTTCCACAGTAGACTACCTCTTTGGTAACAGGAAGTAGTTTCAGGGGGGTTCTTACTTGTTGGAGACGATTCCCTCAGCGATCTCACAGATGTGGACAAACAGCAGAGTGAATGTGAGGATCCAGCGCAGGTTGTGTCCAGGGAAGTGGAGCCAGGTGTTATGGTGGATCTGAACCTTAGAGCTCTGACTGCCCCAGCCTAGGGGAGGAAGTGGAGCCAGGTGTTATGGTGGATCTGAACCTTAGAGCTCTGACTGCCCCAGCCTAGGGGGAGGGAAGTGGAGCCAGGTGTTATGGTGGATCTGAACCTTAGAGCTCTGACTGCCCCAGCCTAGGGGGAGGAAAGTGGAGCCAGGTGTTATGGTGGATCTGAACCGTAGAGCTCTGACTGCCCCAGCCTAGGAGGACACACACACTCAGATAAGCAGGAACATAAGCACACAAGCGTAAGAACGCATGCACGAACATGCAAACACACAGGGTTGGGCAGTAACGTAATCCACAAGTAATCCAAGTAATGACGTTACTCATTTTGAGTAATCCAAAGGATTACATTAATGATAACTGTATTTGTCATGTAATCTGTAATCAGTAACAGATGAGGTAATCAGATAAACACAGCAGTTCATTCTAAAGCACTCTGCATTATTAAGGTTTTCCTGACAAATGATGAAAGTCATGGATGTTCTGGGTGACTCTTGGATAATGCAGGCAACTTTGGCAAGTGCCCTCAATGGTCAACTGTTTGTAAAGCCTTTAAGACTAATGGGTCAACCGTAACTGTTTACACCTTTAAAGCTATGTGTCAACGTTAACTGTTTGTTAGAAAACCTTTAAGTCTAATGGTCAACGTTAAACTGTTGTAACACCGGTTTAAGTCTAATTGGTCAACTTTAACTGTTTGTAAACCTTTAAGTCTAATGGTCAACGTTAACTGTTTGTACATCTTTAAATCTAATGGTCAAAGCAAACACTCAGAACATACAGTAACAGAGAAACAGCGCTCTGCAACCTCAGGAGCTGAAGAATTTGGCTTGTCACCAAAACACTCACAAACTTTTACAGATGCACAATTGAAGCATCCTGTCGAGCTGTATCACCGCCTGGTACGGCAACTGCTCCGCCCACAACCGAAGGCTCATCAGAGGGGTGTGAGGTCTGCACAACGCATCACCGGGCAAACTACCTGCCCTCCAGACACCTACACCCCGATGTCACAGGAAGGCCAAAAAGATCATCAAACGGACAACCACCCGAGCCACTGCCTGTTCACCCACTATCATCCAGAAGGCGAGGTCATACAAGTGCATCAAAGCTGGACCGAGAGACTGAAAAAACAGCTTCTATCTCAAAGCCAACATACTGACTCAAATCTCTACGCCACTTTAATAATAAAAAATTGGATGTAATAAATGTCATCGCACTAAGCCACTTATATAATTTTACATACCCTACATTACTCATCTCAATGTATATACTGTATCTCATACCATCTACTGCATCTTGCCTACGCCGTCGCCATTGCTCATCATATATTTATATGTACATATTCTTATTCATTCCTTTACACTGTGTGTATAAGGTAGTTGTTGTGAAATTGTTAGATTACTTGTTAGATATTACTGCACGTCGGAACTAAGAAGCACAAGCATTTCGCTACACTCGCATTAACATCTGCTAACCATGTGTATGTGACCAATAACATTTGATTTGATTTGATTTGAAATGAAAAACACACACACACAAAGATTTGACCAGGAAGCATCAGTTAATGTTTTCCTCAGGGACTGGGCTGCTAGTCAGAGCCATTCCCATTAAGCAGATGAGCAACAGACACACCCAGTCAGTTTCCCCAGAGTAGGCCTTCTAGAACAACACAATAATAGATTGTTATCAGTAAATGTTGCGTTAAGGTGCAGAACGTTGGATTTGTCTGCTGGGGGGCAGGGAGGCCCCCACTCCGCTAAAAACATTGACAACTGCGTGCCATTTTCAAGGAWTTGCCAACTAAATGTTACCAACTAAATTTGGTTGTTTTAGGATCACCTATTAATTTTAGATTATTCCATGCAAAGAAAATGTGCACATTTAGCTCCATATTATAGTTGCACAGCCAGTAACTGCTTGCTTTTCACCATCAGTAAACATAGCTAATGTCATTTCAGATAGGCTACAGTACGTGAGGGTAGCATATCAATTCGGCATGTAGCTAACTAGCTAAGGAAACGACGTGTGTTTTTAGCTTGCGTCATCAGAGAAGGCTTTTGGAAAGAGCTTGAAATCGGCAAGTAGCCTATATTTTGAGTCTAAAATCGTCCTGGTGAAGTKATCTGTCTGACACTCATCGCTACATCTGGCAAGCAAATCAAACAATATTCAGAGATAATTACCTAGCTAGTTTATCCACGTAAAGTTAGCTGTTAGCTGTTAACTAGCCAAATTGATGTGATTGGGGAAATTACACGATAAGAGAGTGATGATGAGAGTCAGATTTTTAACTTCAAAATGTATGTCAAACAAAAAACAATGATTGCCAAGTTGAACAAACCATACCCTTATATGCACAAGGACTACTTTTAACAACTTCCACTGAACATTTTACAAGAACACATTTACACCAGTGCAGATGCAAAGTTTGGTAACAGAATAATGGCTTGTGGTGTCGGTGTCGTCATTCTGTTACCAAATTTTGCATCTGACCTGTTCTTCAAGAAAATGTGTTTTCTMTGTTTTCTCACAGTCCCACAACAATTTAGAGACCACAATCCCACAGTCCCACAGTCCTCCTAATCAGTTAGATAAAGTCTGGGCCAGAGCC
Source organism: Salvelinus sp. IW2-2015 (assembly GCF_002910315.2). NCBI lineage: Eukaryota > Metazoa > Chordata > Actinopteri > Salmoniformes > Salmonidae > Salvelinus > Salvelinus sp. IW2-2015. Next base: position 8,026 of record NW_019948342.1, read on the forward strand.
AGGAGTCTAACCAGCTGTTCTGTGGTCTGGGGAAAGCTGCTTTATGTTGACCGGTGAAAATGAGACCGACAGCCAGCAGATCAATGAAGAACACATTTTTTTATTTGACTAGGCAAGTCAGTTAAGAACAAATTCTTATTTTCAATGACGGCCTAGGAACAGTGGGTTAACTGCCTTGTTCAGGGAGAAACGACAATTTTTACCTTGTCAGCTCGGGGAATCAATATAGCAGCTTTTCGGTAACTAGTCCAATGCTCTAACCACCAGGCTACCTGCCGCCCCACATACAGACCAGTGCTGAATGTCTGACACAAGATCAATCAATAGGGCTTTACACAGAGTTTCCTATCTTCTACACAGGACTGTGAGTCTGTAACAGTGGGATTGATTAAACCCAGTCTGTGGTCAGTAGGCGTTATGCTTGCTTCAAGGCTTTATCTGAACGTGAGACTGAAAGCTCAGAAAGAATGAAAAGTAGCTTGTATACAGTCAGCATCTAAATACTGTTTTCTGTTGGTGAAGCATGTGTGGGGATGACAGTAGCTTGATATACAGTAGCATCTTAATACTGTTTTCTGTTGGTGAAGCATGTGGGGGGATGACAGTAGCTTGAATACAGTGCAGCATCTTAATACTGCTTCCTGTTGGTGAAGCATGTGGGGGATGACAGTAGCTTGAATACAGTGCAGCATCTTATACTGCTTCCTGTTGGTGAAGCATGTGGGGGATGACAGTAGCTTGAATACAGTGCAGCATCTTAATACTGCTTCTCTGTTGGTGAAGCATGTGGGGGGATGACAGTAGCTTGTATACAGTGCAGCATCTTAATACTGTTTTCTGTTGGTGAAGCATGTGTGGGGGATGACAGTAGCTTGATACAGTCAAGCATCTTAATACTGCTTCCTGTTGGTGAAGCATGTGTGGGGGATGACGGTAGCTTGAATACAGTGCAGCATCTTAATTACTGCTTTCTGTTGGTGAAGCATGTGTGGGGGATGACGGTAGCTTGAATACAGTGCAGCATCTTAATACTGCTTCTGTTTGGTGAAGCATGTTGGGGATGAACAGTAGCTTGAATATAGTGCAGCATCTTAATACTGCTTCTGTTGGTGAAGCATGTGTGGGGGATGACAGTAGCTTGAATACAGTGCAGCATCTTAATACTGCTTCCTGTTGGTGAAGCATGTTGTGGGGATGACAGTAGCTTGAATACAGTGCAGCATCTTAATACTGCTTCTGTTGGTGAAGCATGTGTGGGGATGACGGAGCTTGAATACAGTGCAGCATCTTAATACTGCTTCTGTTGGTGAAGCATGTGTGGGGATGACAGTAGCTTGAATACAGTGCAGCATCTTAATACTGCTTCTGTTGGTGAAGCATGTGTGGGGATGACGGTAGCTTGAATACAGTGCAGCATCTTAATACTGCTTTCTGTTGGTGAAGCATGTGTGGGGGATGACAGTAGCTTGTATACAGTGCAGCATCTTAATACTGCTTTCTGTTGGTGAAGCATGTGTGTGGGATGACAGTAGCTTGTATACAGTGCAGCATCTTAATACTGCTTCCTGTTGGTGAAGCATGTGAGGGGATGACAGTAGCTTGAATACAGTGCAGCATCTTAATACTGCTTCTGTTGGTGAAGCATGTGTGTGGGATGACAGTAGCTTGAATATAGTGCAGCATTTAATACTGCTTTCTGTTGGTGAAGCATGTGTGGGGTGTGGGGGATGAAAGGACTGTTACCAAAGGCATCCTTGAATCATGTTGCTTTGGATGTCACGCACACACCCACATTATCACCCACACAAACACAACACAGACCATCAGAGCTAAAGCAATTCTATCCCTTCTGACCCACATTGTGCCCTTCTGAGCCTGTTCTGTCCCCTTCTGCCCCTTCTGATCCTATTCTGTCCCCTTCTGATCCCGTTGTGTTCCCCTCTGGTCCTATTCTGTCCCTGTTTCTGTTAAACCTTTAGAGATCAGTGTTCTATGTGATCTCTAGGATTAAAGGTGGTCAACACACACACACACACACACACACATCATGAAGGTAAAGGATGTTTCATGGTCCACGTACCAATGAAGAGGATGGGGAAGGTGATGAAGAGCAGGAAGACGTGAGGGACCAGGTTGAGGGCGTCCACGAAGCAGCCATTGTTCAACATCCCCGTATCCACATTGTAGGCATTTCTTGCACATTGTTGCCACAGAACGACAGCCAGCCATGCCACCTTATTGGTCCAGAGAAGCCTGGGGGGAGGATCCAAGCCACAAAACTGTCAGTCAAGTCAAGAGCACCAGCTAGTCTCGTGGCTGGACAATGGAGAAGTAAACATAAAGTGTCTAGCCGTAATGCTCTTTTAAAGGTGAATCAGCTTTCAAAAAACACAGGAATACATAGTAAGACTAAAGTGCTTTTCATGATTCAAATAACATTAGCCAACGGATATGGTGCTTTCAATATAGAGACTCTTTATGTGTGTTGTGGCATCTCTCTTGTCTGATGTGTGTTTTTGTCCTATTTTTTTTTAATATATATTTTTTTAATCCCAGCCCCCGTCCCGCAGGAGGCCTTTTGGTGTGCCGTCATTGTAATAATAATTTGTTCTTAACTGGCTTGCCTAGTTAAATAAAGGTTAATAATAAATAAACAATGCTTAGAGAGTTTACATGATCAATAATCATTAAAGGGGAATGCACCATACTATTCCCAAGACTTGACTTTTTCTAATGTAATTTTGTGTATGCTTTCCTTGACACAGAGACCTCACTAACCTGTTGACATGGTTGACAACACTGACAGTAACAGCAGTGCACTGTTATTCACTGCTACACCAATTCTTCAAGGCACAACACTGACAGTAACAGCAGGTGACAGTGCACTGCAACACCAATTCTTCAAGGCACAACACTGACAGTAACAGCAGTGATACAGTGCACTGCTACACCAATTCTTCAAGGCACAACACTGGCAGTAACAGCAGTGATACAGTGCACTGCTACACACCAATTCTTCAAGGCACAACACTGACAGTAACAGCAGTGAATAACAGTGCACTGCTACACCAATTCTTCAAGGCACAACACTGAGTAACAGCAGGTGAATACAGTGCACTGCTACACCAATTTTCAAGGCACAACACTGGCACCACAAGTCAAACTGGAATATCTTACTGCATAAATATACCTCTGCTTTATTCTGTTTTTCAACACATGAAATGATGGTTCTCCTTGATAAGGAATGATCTGGTCTGATGATAGGGAAGGTTGTGTTTATTCTAGAGAACGCGTTACTGACATCCAAGAGCTGCTCATCTTATTCCTGCCCAATCTAAAAGTTCTGTTGGCTCTCAACATAATGGAGCCAATCACAGGAAATAATTAAACAAACAAATGTTGCCAAACGATGTTACAAATCATAGGTTTAATATTTATATAGGGATTTTATACAAACTGCATATTATACAGGTAGTTGTCCAATTGAARCTGGAAAGTAGTTTCCCGACAGTTATTCTGATAAKAACTCAACACCTCTCACAAGAAGAGTCGTTTTCAGACCTATGAGYTATATGACCCTGTAGCTGAACACATGGCMCAACATAGCAGACACGGCCATAACASRATAATAATAGAGATCAATGTAGCTTACCTCAGAGAAGTGTCCTTATTGACGCGGTTTCATTCAGGTCGCCTGGTTTTTGGAGACAGTAACCACACAGCATATATTGGAGGTGGTTATTTTTAGMCTTTTAGCGCGTCGGCTGGCCATACTGCTCTCCCCTATCGGATTTCAAAACTTGACCAAGTCTGGTGAGGCAAACTTCCCTTGCGGCTAGGTTCCACCACCAATCATGTGGTGGGGTAAGGTACATGTGTAGGAATGGTAGGCATACTGTATGTAGCAGGCTACAACGTAAGGGTGCGGTTTTATTAAACAGATTCATATTTTTAAGAGGGTTACACTTTATAGGCAAAGGCTTCAGGAAATATTCGCATATTTTTTTATGAACACACAAACTGTATTCTGTGACTGGATATATATATACGCATTGTCCATATAGTTTATACTTGGAATTGACATGTCTCCTACAAGGACATGGGAGGACCTTGGATAGGCAAGTCTACAACTGACCTCTAGGCTACAATTCTATTGTTAGGCGCAATGAACCAGTAGCCTACTGATGTAAGCGGCCAGCAGSTACAACGATGAATCAGACCTATATGTGAAGTAAGCACTTGTCATTGATYTTAGGAATGTGCAATTATTGTTGGCAAAAAAACKTSSTGTTCWATACTAATCATTGTATCATTTGGAACCGTTTCATATCTCGAGGTGCGCGGTTTACAGATGACAAGGGGTACACAATCATGTGACATGACAATGTGTGAATATTATCACCAGACCGAGTCAAATTAAATAAATATTAGGCTTTCTGAGACCTMTCCGCATTACTTACCCCTATCTACGGCTC
>NW_019948342.1:31171-36093 GCF_002910315.2 Salvelinus sp. IW2-2015
GGCGGGGGGGGGGGGCAGGTCAGAGGGGGGGACAGGTCAGGAGGGTGGGCCCTCACACAGGTGCTGTGTGTGTGTGTGGTGTGTGTGTGTGTGTGTGTGTGTGTGGTGTGTGTGTGTGTGTGTGTGTGTGGTGTGTGTGTTGTGTGTGTGTGTGTGTGTGTGCGTCGTGCTGTGTGTGTGAATGCATGCCTGTGTGCATGGCTATGAGCCTCTCCTCATTCACTAGATCCCTTAGCTTGTGGTAAAATGCTGACCTTCTCTTGCTGCTGCATTACAGCAGCTATGGAATAGCTCAAAAAGTTCTCCAGCTGCACCACCGAGAGCATCTTAACTGGCTGCATCCCCGCTTGGTATGGCAAAGGCACCGCCCTTGACCGCAAAGCTCTACAGAGGGTGGTGCGGACAGCCCAGTACATCACTGGGGCCGAACTCCCTTCCACCCAGCGACCTCTTTATCAGCCGGTGTAAGAGGAAGGCCCAAAAATTGCCAAAGACTCCAGCCACCCAAGCCATAGACTGTTCACTCTTTTACCGTCCAGCAAACGGTACGGAGCATCGGCTCTCAGACCAACAGGCTCCAAGACAGCTTCTACCCACAAGCCATAAGACTGTTAAATAGCCAGACTGCTAAACATGCCTAAATATTCAATTTAACAGTACCTGAACTATCTGCACTGACCCTATCCACCACCACATAGAGACTATACACACCCTACGCCACTCACTAGACTATACACACCTATGCACACTCACAGACTATACACACCCCTATGCACACTCACTAGACTATACACACCCTATGCACACTCACTAGACTATACACACCCTATGCACACTCACTAGACTATAACACACCCTATGCACACTCACTAGAATATACACACCCTATGCACACTCACTAGAACTATACACACCCTAGCCACACTCACTAGGACTATACACACCCTATCACACTCACTAGAACTATACACACCCTAGCCACATTCACTAGATTTACACACCCTATGCACATTCACTAGACTATACACACTCTATGCACACTCACTAGACTATACCACACCCTATACACATTCACTAGACTATACACACCCTATGCACATTCACTAGACTATACACACCTTATGCAAATTCACTAGACTATACACACCCTATGCACATTCACTAGACATACACACCCTATGCACACTCACTAGACTATACACACCCTATGCACACTCACTAGACTATACAAACCCTATGCACACTCACTAGACTATACACACCCTATGCACACTCACTAGACTATACACACCTATGCCACTCACTAGACTATACACACCATATGCAACTCACTAGACTATAACACCCTATGCAGCACTCACTAGTATTACACACCCTATGCACACTCACTAGACTATACACTCCCTATGCACATTCACTAGACTACACACCCTATGCACACCATAGACTATACACCACCCTATGCACATTCACTAGACTATACACACCCTATGCACATTCACTAGACTATTACACACCCTATGCACACTCACTAGACTATACACACCCTATAACACATTCACTAGACTATACACAACCCTATCACATTCACTAGACTTAACACACGCCTATGCACATTCACTAGACTATACACACCTATGCACATTCACTAGACTATACACACCATATACACCTCACTAGACTATACACTCTATGCACATTCACTAGACTATACACACCCTATGCACCATTCACTAGACTATACACACCCTATTCACATTCACTAGACTATAGCACACGCCTAGCACACTCACTTAGACTATACACACCCTATGCACACTCACTAGACTATACACATCCTATGCACCACTCACTAGACTATACACACCCTATGCAATTCACTAGACTATACCACCCTATGCACATTCACTAGACTATACACCCCTATGCACATTCACTAGACTTTACACATCATATACACACTCCACTAGACTATACACACCATATGCACACTCACTAGACTATACACAGCCTATGCACATTCACTAGACTATACACCACCATATACACACTCACTAGACTATACACACCGATATACACATTCACTAGACTATACACACTCACTAGACTATACACACCCTATGCACATTCACTAGACTATACAGCACCCTATGCCACACTCACTAGACATTACACAGCCTATGCCACACTCCACTAGACTATACACACCCTATGCACACTCACTAGACTATACACACCCTATGCACATTCACTAGACTATACACACCCTATGCACATTCACTAGACTATACACACCCATGCACATTCACTAGACTTTACGACATCATATACACACTCACAGACTATACACACCATATGCACACTCACTAGACCTATACACCACTCCTATGCACATCACTAGACATACACACTAATACACACTCACTAGACTATACACACCATATACACATTCCACTAGACTATACACACCACTAGACTATAAACACACCTATGCACATTCACTAGACTATACACACCCTATCACACTCACTAGACTTAGCACACCCATGCACACTCACTAGACTATACACACCCTATGCATATTCACTAGACTATACACACCATATACACACTCACTAGACTATACAATATTATATGCACACTCACTAGACTATACACACCACATACACACTCACTAGACATACACACTATATGCCACACTCACTAGACTATACCACACCATATACACACTCACTAGACTATACACACCCTATACACACTCATTCAACATACTACATAGACACTCCCACACAAAACTCCCCACCACATTACACACACACACACACACACACCCACACACACACACAGCACACACACACACACACACACAAACACGACACACACCACACACACACACACACAGCACACACACACACACACACACATACATACACATTACAACACACACACTTTTACACATCATTTTCGGCTGCTACTCTGTTATTATTTTACTTGTATTATTATTCTATCCTGTTGCCTAGTCACTTTACCCTGCCTTCATTACATAATCTACTCAAATACCTTATTATTATCTATCCTGATGCCTAGTCACTCTTTACTGCCTTCATCTACATATCTACCTCAAATACCTTATTATTATCTATCCTGATGCCTAATCACTTTACCCTGCCTTCAATGTACATATCACCTCAAATACCTTATTATTATCTATCCTGATTGCCTAGTCACTTTACCCTGCCTTCATGTACATATCTACCTCAAATACCTATTCATTATTGCAGTCCTGATGTCTAGTCACTTACCTGCCTTCATCACATATTCTACCTCAAATACCTTATTATTATCTATCCTGATGCCTATCACTTTACCCTGCTTCATGTACATATCACCTCAAATACCATATATTATTCATCCTATTGCCTATCACTTTACCCTGCCTTCAGTACATATTCTACCTAAATACCTTATTATTATCTACCCTGATGCCTAGTCACTTTACCCTGCCTTCATGTACATATCTAGCTCAAATACCTTATTATTATCTATCCTGATGCCTAGTCACTTTACCCTGCCTTCATGTACATATCTACCTCAAATACCCTTATTATTATCTATCTTATGCCTATCTCTCTCCTTTCCCCCAGGAGATCTGTCTGTGTGACCCTCCAGTAGTCATGGCCCTAGTGGACGGTCCTACAGGGGAGAACGACAACATGATCTGTGTGGCCTACAAACACCAGTTTGACCTGATCAACGAGAGCACCGGGGACGCATACAGGCTACACCACGTAGACGCCAACCGGGTGAGACCTCCTAACAATATGATTTATGGTGTTATTTACATTACCTTCCACTTACCTGGTTGGTTGACTGAGAAGAGAGCTCAACAATGAAGGGGAAGAGGTACAGTTTAGAGGAGAACAGTTAAAGATGGGCCAATGAATGACAATTGAGTAGAATAAATTCAATACAGTGCTCTTCTCTGCCATGTGCACACAGGTCAACTTTGTGGCAGCCATCGATGTGTACGAGGATGGGGAGGCTGGTCTTTTGTTGTGTTACAATTGTGAGTCTCCATTTATCTGGGGTATTTCTACACTCTACACTCTTATAAAATAACGGTACGGTATTGTTAGTTGGGTTATAAAAAAATATTAAAATACATATAATGTACCTTCAGAGGTACACATAATGATGTCACACGGTACTGTTCGGTACCTTTTAGGGTACATGTGCGAATAAAGAGTATAATGGTACATTTTTGTACCCCATATATTACCCTAATACTTGTAGGCTGTATTAGGGTAAAACTACCCCTCAAAATAAGGCCTTATGAAGAGTTTAATTATAATGATAACATACACCTTGGAATTCACTTGGTGAAGGCCACAGGACTGAAAATGAACTAATTCAACAACCATGTATCTGTCACTAACAAATACAGTCATGGTTGATAACCTCAGAGGCAAGGCACACTGGAAAATGATATTGGAGGCGTGGCTTAGTGGGGGTGTGGCAGTCATTAGTTATTTTTGGCCACTCATGAGTAAAAGTGCTTGTTTGTCACTTATAGAGAACATATTGCTTTGTCACTGTATTGTTACGATATAAAGGCAAAAAGCATGCTTTTGTACCTGTGGAGGAAGGTACTCTCTGAGGTATGAACTGGGGTACAGTTATGCACCTGTTACTAAAAGTACAAAGGAGATTCCTTACAGATTCCACCCCAGGGACCAGCGGTTGTACTCCTTTAGGATCAAGTCTAAACCTTTATTTCTGAGGGTGTAGTAACGTTTGAATATATATTATCCATTGTCCTCAACACCCATATATACAAGGTTCCTATATATACAAGGTTCCTATATATACAAGGTTCCTATATATACAAGGTTCCTATATATACAAGGTTCCTATATATACAA
>NW_019948342.1:36103-38299 GCF_002910315.2 Salvelinus sp. IW2-2015
ATACAAGGTTCCTATATATACAAGGTTCCTATATATACAAGGTTCCTATATATACAAGGTTCCTATATATACAAGGTTCCTATATATACAAGGTTAACGACTGTGTTTCTATATTTAGACTTATGTTTCTAAACTCGTCTTTCTGTGCAGATACTTGTTCCTATAATTACTTAACAATGACATGGTATAAAGGCATATAGGGTCACTAATATATCCATTCTAATACTGTATATCTCATATGTTCCCCAGATATCTGTTCCTATAAGAAGGTGTGTCCGTTCAATGGGTCCACCCCTATGATCCAGTCTAACGCCTCTGACTTACACTTCAGCTGGAACCAGATGCCCAACGCCATCGGTGAGTAGCACTGGTAACCATAGCAACCAGCAGCCCCACCCTACCCCTCCCCACACCCCGCTCCCTCCCTTGGTCAGCCCAGCCTCCGGCCCTGGCCTGAGCCCCGTCACCATGGTAACATGCAGCGGGTGGCCACCCAGGCTAGGTCGTCCAGAGTGTTTGTCTGTGTCTGTTTGTGTCTGTGTTTGTTTCTGATGATGAAAGCAGAGAATGGCTGGCTAAAGATACATTACACAAGCTACAGTTTCTCTTATGTTAGTATGTGTATGTTTGTACTGTCATGCTGCTTTGACAAACCAATTTTACCCTTAGGATTAATTTATTAGGACATTATCTATCCAAACCATCTATCCGAATCTATCAGCTCCATTTAGCCAGGTGTTCTCCAGAATGTTGATGCTGTGCTTTGGAATCATAATTACTTCATAGCCATACATTAATTATTACTGTTGATTCTCTGTTCTGTCTGTAAATGCACTTTTTCTTATATTATGTCAGCACATGGGATGTTAATTCTTTATTCAATAACAGGAAGTTGTTGTTGTGTTAGTGTGTGCATTCCCCTACATCTTGGCCTTTACCACTGACTCCATTGAGATCCGGCTGGTTGTCAACGGTAACCTGGTCTACACAGCTGTCGTGCCAGAGCTCCAGCTGACTGCCTCCAGGGTGAGTTTGATTGACAGGTGGAAGTGTCCAATCATGATGGTAATGAATCTGAGTTATAAAGCGCTTTTCCTACACAACACAAAAGAGAGAGAGAAAGCTTGTGTGTGTGTACCCACGTGTGTGTGCGTGCATGCGTTCACGAGCTTGTATGTGCGTGTCCGTTTGTGACAAATCTTCCTCTACCTCGCCTCTACGTCCAAGAGCCAGTTCAGAGAAAATTACTTTCTTTATTCGTGCCTTTCAACACTGAAGGACTTTCAAAGACAATCTGTCCTCCCAGGGACATGCATTAAAACATTATGTTTCTAATTTTTCCAAGGACTTGTAATATAGGAGAATATAGTAGTATATAGCAGTACTGAAAATAAATCTACTACCCTGCGGAGCTGGTGGCCTCTCTCGTCTCCTCTTATCGTCGTCTCTCCTCGTCTCTCTCTCTCTCTCTCTCTCTCTTCTCTCCTCTCTCTCTCTCTCTGTCTCTCTCTCTCTCTCTCTCTCTCTCTCTCTCTCTCGTCTCTCTCTCTTCCTCTGCATCTTCGTCTCGTCCTCGTCTCCTCTCTCCTCTCCGCCTCTTCTCTTCTCTCTCTCTCTCTCCTCTCTATCTCTCTCCTCTCTCTCTCTCTCTCCTCCCTCTCTTCATCTCTCCTTCTCTCTCTCCCGTCTCTCTCCTCTCTTCCTGCACTCTATCTCTCTCCTTTCTCGGTTCTCTCTCTCCTTCTCTCCCCTCTCCCTCCTGGGCTCTCCTCTTCCATCTCTCCCTCTTCCCATCCACAGTCAGATCATTACTTTGTTGTCGTCTGTCCGGTCACTCTGCTCCCAACTGCAAGCTCCCTGGGAACAAATCAGTTCCCAGAGTTCCCCCACAGACGCCCACGCCATTTACGAAGAATGCCCGGCTGTTTCCCATCGCCGCTCCGAACGGGTAAAGCCTCTGCAAGCAATCCAATCACAGGTGTAATTAATTATCATTGGGACCTGCAACTGGGCTTTAGAGGGTCCGAAGGTGTAGTATAGTATCATGGGATCCTGAAACTGGGCTTTAGGGAGGGTTAGAAAGTTGTAGTATATATCATGGGACCTGTGAACTGGGTTTAGAGGGTTAGAGTGTAGTATAATTATATCATGGGGAGAACCCTACTTGAACTGGGGCTTAAAGGAGGGGGGTTTAGA
>NW_019948342.1:38324-45028 GCF_002910315.2 Salvelinus sp. IW2-2015
CGTTTTGAGCGTGTGTGTGTGTGTGTGTGTGTGGTGTGTGTGTGTGTGTGTGTGTGTGTGTGTGTGGTGTGTGGTGGTGTGTGTTGTGTTTTTAGAAACAAAATTCTCCAGCAATCTTATTTCAAATAGTCTTTATTATCCCAGAGGGACCCACATAACACTATCAAACACACAAATCATAACACAACAGAAGGACACATGCAGACTGTACCATTCAACAATATGAAACACTACGCTCATATGTTGTAGCAGGTGTTGGATTCTAGCTTGAAATAGACTGATACATGGTACATACTAGAACTTATTGATGACTTTACATGTATAAGGAATGTGTATGTTGGGGTCAATGAAGGGTGGATAGGAACTTGGGTGTATGGAAAGTTTCTGAGTACTCTCTCTCTCTCTCTCTCTCTCTCTCTCTCTCTTCCTCTCCTTCTCGTCTCTTCTCTCTGTCTCTCTCTCTCTCTCTTCTCTACTCTCTCTGTCTCTCTCTCTCTCTCTTCTGTCTCTTGTCTCTCTCGTCTCTCTCTCCTCTCTCCTCTCGTCTCTCTATCCCTCTCCTGTTCTCTGTCTCTTCCTCTTCTCTCTCATCCCTTCTCTCTCTCTTCGTCCTCTCGGTCGTTCCTCTCTCTTCTCTCTCTCTCTCCTCTCTCTCTCTCTCTCTCTCATCTACTCAATCTCTCCTCTCTTTCTCTCTCTCTCTCTCATCTTCTTCAGCCTTCCTCTCTTCTCTTCCCCGTCTCTTACATCCTCTCTCTCGTCTTACTCAAAAAAACCAAATCGCTCTCTCTTCTGCTCCTCTCTTTTCCTCTCCTTCTTTCCTTCTCTTCCTTCCTCTCAGTCTCAGCAGGAATTACTTTGGTGTCCGTTGTCCGTCCAAGGGGCAAACTCTCTGGTCCTTCCTACAAGCTAATCCCAGTTACATGGTCCATGATAAACTAGCACAGCTCCGGGACACGGTGGAAATGTGGTTGCTTGGCGAGGCGTTACTGGTACTCCCGCAGCGGACATACGGATTGTGGGAAACTGACGGAATCCTCGTAGCCGGATGGGCGTCTGTGGGGCAAATACCGTCCTGTGGGTGTCACAGTTGCCCTCAAGACCGGGAGGCTGCAGTTTGGAGCAGAGTTGACCGGGAAGAGACGACACAAACCCAGCGAGATATCCTGACCTGGATGTAGATGCAGGTTCACCGAGTGCGCAGAGCTACGTGAAGGAAGACGGTAAGGCCTCGCAAGACCGAAGTCGACGAGTGGTGAGAAGGATATTTACTCATCGGACGGACAAGATGGAAGAATGCCGGCGATTTAGAGAGGGTGAAGGGTGGTAGGCTATATATCGATTGGGACCTGAAACGTGGGCTTTAGAGGGGTTAGAGTAGTAGTATATATATGGTACTGAGACTGGGTTATAGGGGGGGTTAAGGACACCACCGCGCCGGCGGCGAGGAGGCGGGCGAGGCGCGAGAGGCGAGACGCGCGAGAGACGAGAGAGAGCAGAGAGAGAGGAGAAGAGGAGTATCGGTTGGGCAAAACAGGTTATCCCCAGGGGACAAATACCCTGCCAGGAAAGTCAGAAAAGCTGCGGTGGGTTAGAGTGTAGTTGATTAATCTAAGTTCCTATTTTCAAAGGGGACGTAAGAACTGGGCACTTTAGAGGGGATTCCTTTGAACGATGGATAAGTCAAGTTAGTGGATTTAGGTAGGGCTTAATTATGTGATGGTTTTAAGAGGTGAACTCGACTTACACAAACGATTACATGCATTTTGGTATTGGTTTTTTCATTCTCGTCTGTTGGTGTACATTTGTGGATGTACAGGTTCGCATTTAATATGTTTGTTGATTTGTAGCAGTACAGATGTTTTTTCATTTCGATCTTGTGGTTTTGGGAGAAGCAATGTGCCTCACCTAGCCACAAATATTATGAATAAGAATCGCTCAGATTTTGGGAAAAATACTCAACAGAGGATAGTTAATTTGTCGGAGATTCCCTTTTGGATGAATTTTTGCTCATACATATTAACCCTAGCGCTCACTCATTCCTCTTTCTATTCGGTCACACCACCTACACTTAGATCTTCGCGAAACACATCACTACAACCACATCTAAACATCCCGTAGCATTGATATCTATCCACTCTGGGGGTGGGTGGTTGGTTAATACTACTGAATGTGTGTTGTTCTATGTCCATAAACCAGAGTGCTGTGTGTGTATTACATAAACTTGTATCTGTCTGAGTTCAGAGTTCTATACAAACCTAAGGGCTCTCTTCTCTCGGATGCTTTTATATGTAGGCAACACAGAATGCTAAACCATGTCAAATTATTGTATTATTACAGAGATCGAATGAAGAGAGTACTAAACGACGTAGTTCTCTACTGATTAAACTCAAAGCGAGTTTCCCTGAGGCTAGGCTCGGGCCGCCAGGATGGCTGTTTGGCTCCGAAATGGCAGGTGGTTGAATTTCTCGGGCTTATATTACATCTAGAGGGCGTCGTGGCAAGGCCAAGAGTAGGAATGCACAACAAACACAAAACTGTGTAAGGAATAAAGAAGTTACATCGCAATGCTCGAATAATCACTTTTGTTATTTAGTTTTACAGTAGAACAAGTACTGAAAATAACTAATTGGCCGTGGTCAAGATGAAATGAGTTCGGACGCCAGCATACGATTCTGAGTTGTCTAAATGGGGCGATAGGGGGGGAAAACTTATATATGGAATAGAGTGCTCATTGTGGGACCAACCCTCCTCTTCATCTAGTATGGTCACATGTCTTGCCTCTAACATACCTACATGACCGGAACACTAACCTCACCTTTTAGTTATTTTTATATGAAGCGGCCATGTTTGACTGAATGTCAGTTGAATGTTAAGTGAAACATTCTGTCTTCCCCATCACACCCTTCTCTCTGTCAGAGTGACTGGGAAATGGAGAGAGTGAAAAGATAAAAAAGGAAAGAAGAAATGGTGATAGAGAGGGGGAGAAAAGGGGAGATAGGAGGAGGTAGAAGAGATGTATGATTCAGAAAGGTATGCATTGGAGAAGAGATGGGAGAATGTTTGAGAGAGAGAGGAGGGGGAATGAAAAGAGAGAAAAGAGAGAGCGAGACAGAGGGGAGGAGAAGACATCGTTGCGGGCAGACATTAATTTACAGATTGCACTGTACACCATGGAACTTTTTGCTCAAACCCCTCTCCTCATAGAGTGGTGTCTAAATAGAGGTGCCCACAATTAGGGGGAAGGAGGGAGAATTGAGGGGGGGCTGACAAAATATCCCATCCTCTAAATCGACTGCCTATGCCTGCCGTTTTCTGCTCTATGGGGGAGAGCTGCTTTTCCACTTGGTAGACAATTGGCTCAGTTTGAGATCAGATATTGTTGACATCAGTAAACGTGTGAATACAAAATGCTGAGAGATTGTGTGGATTGGCACAGTCAAACTACACTCTATTGTAGGTATTCCATCAATCCTGAACCATGTTTAATCAATGGATCACATACTATTATACTGATTAGAGGTTGGAACAGTTCTAAAACATAACAAATACAATATTCACAATATGTTATGACGTTATGGATACCTAATATATTTACTATTACCTGGCTGGTCACAGGGTTTCGTAATCAGGGTTCATGGTTATCTTTTCTTTGTGGGAGCAGCTTAATTGAAAAGGGCGAGTGCATTTATGTAGGTTGTAATACTATATGGAGAGGAACTTCCATCGACCAGGATTTTACATATAAGGCATTCTCGCTTCGCGACTGTGCTGCATTTCGTCATCTTATATATTAGATCATTGCATATATTGTGTTATATTTCTATATTCAAAGATCTGAATAAACTATGGCTTTTATTATTACACTCATGACATTGTGGCTGTTCTGTCTGGTACTTCAACATACTATGATGGCCACCCCATCAAGCGCCACGCCTTCCAATATCAATTTTCCAGTTTGTGCCTTGCTCTGATTTCAAAAACGTGATGGTATGTTGGGGACGATACTGGGTTTTGGGTTTGGAATTTTACCGTGGTCTAAAATGCATGTAGGTTATGATGAGAGACGGTGGTCGGTACCTGAAGTCAGTGAAAGCCTGTCATAACAATAGGAGTGACCCCTTTTTCCACGAATGCGTGCGTCAATTGCAGTACGTGTTTGGACCCGTGAATTTTAGACAGGCCGGTCTGTTTGGTGCAGTGACCTTCCATCGCATCAGCGTCACATAGCTGGTGTGCGTTGTAGGTACTATTCTGATCTTGGATTCTGTGAAACGCTGCATTAGAATATGAGCATTCACTTGCACGCCCAAAATGGTTAGATATTAACATTGCAAAGCAATACAACCTGCCATGATGATTACTTTAGGCAGAAGAAGTAACAACAATGTCAGTTTGCAAACGTTCTTTTGGCATGCTTGGGTGTTAAAAGAGGCCACCTCCTGCCTAAGCTACCCACTGAGGAATGAAAACGAACTGTAGGACGACTGCGAACCAGGAGACTATAACGGAAGACCTAGAATAAACAGCAGCAAGTGTAGTATATATCATGGGACCTGAACTGGGCTTTAGAGGGGTTAGAGTGTAGTATATATCATGGGACCTGAACTGGGCTTTAGAGGGGTTAGAGTGTAGTACAGTATAGAGGGCACTTTGAGAGGTTAAAGGGGAACTCCACTCAAAAACAATCTTTTGGTATTTTTTTTCATTCGTCCATTGTTGATACAGTTCCAAAATGTTGTGCATGTCAGCAGTCAAGTTTTCACGATCTTGGACTTTCAAGAAGCAATGTGTCACCTGCCACATCATTATGATGATGCAAAATACCACAGGATAGTTTTTGAGTTCCCCTTTAAGACTCTGCCATCTTCTACCGGGTCCTTCTTCTCTTTTCTATTGGTCAACTCTAGTCTTGGAACACTACTACAACCATTAACATCCCTGTAGCATTGATCTTTCCAGCTCTGGGGGTGGTGGTGTTAATACTACTGAATGTGTGTGTTCTGTCATACCAGAGTGTGTGTGTGTATTACATAACCTTGTTCTGGTCCCTGGTTCAGATTCTATACGGATCCCCTATGGTACCAAGCTATCCCTGTACATGTCTAAGGATGCCGAAGGTACTTCAAGGAGTCTCCCACTGCTCCTCCGGTTTGTCCCAAATGGCATTATTTTCCTTATATAGTGCACTACTTCTGACCAGAGCACTGGCCCCTGGTCAGAAGCAGTGCACTATATAGGGAATCAGGTGCCATTTGGGACACAACCCTCCCTCTTCATCTAGCTGCACATGCTGCCCTACTAACATGCACGGAAAATAACTCACCTTTTAGTTATTTTTATATGAAGCGGCATGTTTGACTGAATGTCAGTTGAATGTTAAGTGAACATTCTGTCTTCCCCATCACACCTTCTCTCTGTCAGAGTGACTGGGAAATGGAGAGAGTGAAAAAGTAAAAAAGGAAAGAAGAAATGGATGATAGAGAGGGGGAGAAAGGGGGAGAGAGAGAGGTAGAGAGATGTAGATTCAGAAAGGTATGCATGTGAGAGAGATGGGAGAATGTTTGAGAGAGAGAGGAGGGGGAATGAAAAAGAGAGAAAGAGAGAGCGAGACAGAGGGGAGGAGAAGACACGTCTGCCGCAGCATGATTTACAGATTGCACTGTCACCATGGAAACTTTTGTCAAAACCCCCTCTCCCATTCAGAGTGGTGGTCTAAATAGAGGTGCCACAATCTAGGGGGAAGGAGGGAGAGATTGAGGGGGGGCTGACAAAAATCCCATCCTCTAACCGACTGCCTATGCCTGCCGTTTCTGCTCTATGGGGAGAGCTGCTTTTCCACTGGTAGACAATTGGCTCAGTTTGAGATCAGATTTGTTGACATCAGTAACGTGTGAATACAAAATGCTGAGACTGATGTGTGGATTGGACAGTCAAACTACCTCTAGTAGTATTCCATCAATCCTGAACCATGTTTAATCATGGAATCACATCCTATTCTGATTAGAGGATTGGACAGTTCTAAAACATAACAAATCAAATATTCAAAAATTCTTATGGAACCTTTCTTTTTGTTAGATTCTAGGTCATTTACCCTGGAGCAGAAACGCATGTGGAATATATAGATCCACGCGATTATATATCCCAGATGGCTGCATGCTTTTTGTTGTTGGTATATTTCATATCTATTTGGTTTATTATTAACATTTCTGTCTGTCTGGTATTGTTATGGGAGAGAGGGGTCGGTAACACTGAGTCAGTGAACCTGTCATAACAAAAGGAGTGACCCCTTTTCTCCCAGAATGCTGTTTGCGTCACCTTTGACCCCGTGACATTTCAGAACGGCGGTCTGTTTGGTGCAGTGCAGCCTTCCATCGCATCAGACAGTCACATAGCTGCGTGTGCGTTAGTATTACCATCCTGTCTTGATCTAGTGAAACGCTGCATTAGAATATGAGCATTCACTGCCACCAAATGGTTAGATTTAACCATTGCAAGCCAATACACCTGCATCATGTTCATTAGGGCAAAACGTAACAAAATGTTTTGCAACGTTCTTTTGGCATGTTGGGTGCCTAAAGAGCCCACCCCTGCTATAGCTACCACTGGAATACAACAGACTGTAGAGACTGGAACACAGCAGACTATAGAGACTAGAATACAGAAGATTATAGAGACTAGAATACAGCAGACGATAGAGACTG
>NW_019948343.1:0-16160 GCF_002910315.2 Salvelinus sp. IW2-2015
TTTCCTAAGTCACTCTTTGTGTTGAGTCATCAGCATGCATAGATACACATTCTTCACTCATAGATTGAAAATATTAAGGGGCCTAGACAGCTGCCTTGGGGAATGCCTGACTACCTGGATTATGTTGGAGAGGCTTCCATTAAATAACACCCTCTGTGTTCTCTTAGACAGGTAACTCTTCATCCACATTATAGCAGGGGGTGTAAAGCCATAACACATACGTTTTTCCAGCAGCAGATTATGATCAATGATGTCAAAAGCTGCACTGAAGTCTAACAAAACAGTCCCACCAATCTTTGGATTATCATTTTCTCTCAGCCGATCATCAGTCATTTGTGTGCTGTACATTTTGAATATCCTTCCCTATAAGCGTGCTGAAAATCTGTTGTTGCTTTGTTTACTATAAAATACCAATGAATCTGGTCAAACACAATTTTTTTAACCAAAAGTTTACTAAGTGTTGGTAGCAGGCTGATTGGTTGGCTGTTTGAGCCAGTAGAGGGTGCTTTACTATGATTGGGTAACTGATTGACTTTTGCTTCCCTCCAGGCCTGAGGGCACACACTTTCCTGTAGGCTAAGATTGAAGAGATGGCCAATAGGAGAGGCAATATCGTCTGCTATCATCCTCAGTCATTTTCAATCCAAGTTATCAGACCCCGGTGGCTTGTCAATGTTGATAGACAGCAATTATTTTAAAATCTCTCTTCCACAGAATCCAAAATTACAATTTGTGTCTTTCAATATTTGGTCAGTTATGCATAGTTGTGTAGGTTCAGAATTTGTTGTTGGCAAGTCATGCCTAAGTTTGCTAACCTTGGCAAGGAACAAATAATTAACGTAGTTGGCAATATTAGTGGGTTTAGTGATGAGTGAGTCACCTGATTCAGTGAATTACGGAGCAGAGTTTGCCTTTTTACTCAAAATGTAATTTCAGGTGTTCCAAAGCTTTTTACTATCGTTCTTTAAATCATTTATCTTTGTTTCAAGGTACAGTTTCTTCTTTTTATTCAGTTTAGTCACCATTGTTTTTATTTACAGTACGTTTACCAATCGGCTGTGCAGCCAGACGTACTTGCCATTCCTTTTGCCACATCCCTCTCAACCATCATTTTCTTTTCATTTCCTCAACAATCCACGGGGATTTTGTCGTTTTTAAAGTAATTTTCTTAACGGGTGCATGCTTATTAGTTTCTGGAATAAGCAATTTCATAAATGTGTCAAGTGTAGCGTGTGGTTATTTCCCATCTTCAACATAGGAATCACTGCAAAACGTGTTGTATGATCTCTTATACACGATATTAGGCCCAGCCTTTGGAACTTTGGTTTTCCTACATATGGCTACTATATTATGATCACTACATCTGATGGATTTGGATACAGCTTTACCTTGAGAGGGCAGCTTGATGAAAGCCAGTCAATATTTAGGTCACCCAGAAAATACGAGAGAGATATACAGGAATAATTAAAAGACCCACTCAGACGGCTCTATATCAGTCCACTATACGGACTATTAAAGACCCACTGTAAGACGGCTCTATATAGTCCACTAATACAGGACTATTAAAGACCCAGCACTGCAGACGCTCTATATCAGTCCCCTAATACAGACCTATAAAGACCCCAAGCACTGCAGAACGGCTCTATATCAGTCCACTAATACAGGACTCTTACAGACCCACTGTAGACGCTCTATATCAGTCCACCTAAATACAGGACTCTTAAAAGACCCACTGCCAGACGCTCTATATCAGTCCACTAAATACAGGACTTATTAAAGACCCAGCACTGCAGACGGCTTCTATATTCAGTCCCCTAATACAGGACTATTAAAGACCCACTGCAGATAGGCTCTATATCAGTCCCCTAATACAGGACTATTAAAGACCCAGCACTGCAGACGGCTGCTATATCAGTCACTAATACAGGACTAATTAAAGACCCACTGCAAGACGGCTCTATATCAGTCCACTAATACAGGACTATTAAAGACCCACTGGCAGACGGCTCTATATCATCCCCTAACTACAGGACTATTAAAGACCGCACTGCAGACGGCTGCTATATCAGTCCCCTAATAACAGGACTATTAAAGACCCACTGCTGCAGAACGGCTCTTATATCAAGTCCACTAAAACAGGACTATTAAAAGAACCCCACTGCAGACGGCTCTAATATCAGTCCACTAATAACAAGTGACTATTAAAGACCCAGCACTGCAGACGGCTCATATCAGTCCTAATACAGGACTATTAAAAGACGCCACTGCAGACGGCTCTAATATCAGTCCCCTAATACAGGACAGTTAAAGACCCACTGCAGACGTGGCTTTCTATATCAGTCCACTAATACAAGGACTTAATTAAAGACCCCAGCTGCAGACGGGCCTATATCAGTCCCTAATACAGGAACTATTAAAGAACCCACTGCAAGACGGCCTCTATATGCTTGTCCCCTAATACAGGACTATTAAAGGACCCAGCACTGCAGACGGCTCTAATCAGTCCACTAATAACAGGACTATTAAAGACCCAGCACTGCAGACGGCTCTATAATCAGTCCCTAATAAGGAACTATTAAGACCCACTGCAGCGGCCATCTATATCAGTCCCCATAATACAGGACTATTAAAGACCCACTGCAGACGGCTCTATAATCAGTCCCCACTAATACAAGAGACTATTAAAGACCCACTGCATGACGGCTCTATATCAGTCCCTAAAATACAGGACTATTAAAGACCCACTGCCGACGCTCTATATGCAGTCCACTAATACCAGGACTATTAAAAGACCACTGCACGGGCTCTAATATCAAGTCCCCTAATACAGGACTATTAAAGACGCCACTGCAGACGGCCTCTATATCAGTCCCCTAATACAGGACTATTAAAGAACCCACTGCAGACGGGATCTATATCATCATAATACAGGACTATTAAAGACCCCTCAGACGGCTCTATAATCAGTCGCCCCCCCCCCCCTAATACAGGACTATTAAAGACCCACTGCAGACGGCTCTATATCAGTCCCAATACAAGGACTATTAAAAGACCCACTGAGAAGCCCGGCTCTCATATCAAGTCCACTAATACAGGACTATTAAAGACCCACTGGCAGACGGCTTCTATATCAGTCCCTAATACAGGATATTAAAGACCCACTGCATGACGGCTCTATATCAGTCCTAATCACAGGAATATTAAAGACCCACTGCAAGACGGCTCTATATCAGTCCCCTAATACAGGAACATTAAAGACCCCAGCATGCAGACGGCTTCTATATCAGTCCCCTAATACATGACTATTTAAAGACCCACTGCAGACGGCTCTATATCAGTCCCCCTAAATACAGGACTATTAAAGACCCACTGCGAGGCTCTATATAGTTCCACCTAATACAGGACTATTAAGACCCACTGCAGAACGGCTCTATATCAGTCCCCTAATAACAGGACTATTAAAGACCCAGCACTGCAGACGGCTCTATATCAGTTCCACTAATACAGGATATTAAAGACCCACTGGCAGACGGCTCTATATCAGTCCCCCTAAACAGGACTATTAAGACCATGCAGACGGCTCTACATATCAGTCCCACTAATACAGGACTATTAAAGACCCACTGCAGACGGCGTATATCAGTCCCCCTAATACCAGGACTATTAAGACCAGCACTGCAGACGGCTCTAATTAAAATCAGTCCCCTAATAAGGACTATTAAAGACCACTGCAGAACGGCTCTCATATCAGTCCCCTAATACAGGACTATTAAAGAACCCACTGCAGACGGCTCTATATCAGTCCCCTAATACAGGACTATAAGACCCACTCAGACGGCTTATATCAGTCCTATACAGGACTATTAAAGACCCACTGAGACGGCTCTATAACATCCCCTAATCCAGGACTATTAAAGACCCACTGCAGACGGCTTCTATATCAGCCACTAATACAGGACTATTAAAGACCAACTGCAGACGGCTCTATATCAGTCCACTAATACAGGACTATTTAAAGACCCCTGCAGACGGCTTTCTATATCGGTCCCTAATCAGGACTAATTAAGACCCACGCTGAGAGGCTCTATATATCAGTCCACTAAATACAGGACTATTAAAGACCCACTGCAGACGGCTCTAATATCAGTCCCAATACAGGACTATTAAAGACAGCACTGCAGACGGCTCTATATCAGTCCCCTAATACAGGAACTATTTAAAGACCACTGCAGACGGCTCTCTATCAGTCTCCTGTAAACAGGACTATTAAAGAACCCACTGCAGGACGGCTCTATATCAGTCCCTAATACAGGACGCCTAAAGACCCCAACTTGCAGAACGGCTCTATATCAGTCCACTAATACAGGACTATTAAGACCCACTGCGAGGCTCTAATATCAAGTCCCGCTAAATACAGGACATAAGACCCCAGCTTGCAGAGGCTTCTATATCAGTCCCCTAATAACAGGACTATTAAAGACCACTGCAGACGGCTCTATATAGTTTTCCCCCCCCAAAAACTAAATAACCAGGACTATTAAAAGACCCACGCAGACGGCTCTATACATCCCCTAATACAGGACTATTAAAGAACCCACCTGCAAGACGGCTCTACCTATCAGTCCCCTAATACAGGACTATTAAAGACCCACTGCAGAACCCGGGCTCTATATTCAGTCCCCTAAACAGGACTATTAAAGACCCACTGCAGACGGCTCTATATCATCCCCCTAATACAGGAACTTATAAAGGACCCACTGCAAGACGGCTCTATATCAGTCCCCTAATATCAGGACTATTAAAGACCCAGCATGCAGACGGGCTTATATCAGTCCCTAATACAGCGACTATTAAAGACCCCACTGCAAGACGCTTTGCTAAATATCAGTCGCCCTAAGACAGGACTAATTAAAGACGCCACTTGCAGACGGCTCATATTTCCAGTCCACTAATACAGGACTATTAAAGACCCAATGCAGAAACGGCTCTATAATCAGTCCCCTAATACAGGATATTAAAGACCCAGCACTGGCAGCAGACGGCTTCTATATCGTCCACTAATTACCAGGACTGTAAAGACCCACTGCAGACGGCTAATATATCAGTCCCCTAATAGCAGGACTATTAAAGACCCACTGCAGACGGCCTATATCAGTCCCCCTAAACAAGGAACTATTAAAGACCCACCGCAGAACCGGCTCTATATCAGTCCCTAAACACGGACTATTAAAGAACCCACTGCAGACGGCTGCTATAATCAGTCCCCTAATACAGGACTAATTAAAGACGCCACTGCAGACGGCTTCTATTATCAGTCCACTAATACAGACTTTAAAGCCCACTGGCAGAACGGCTCTAATATCAAAGTCCCCTAATACAGGACTAATTAAAGACCCAATGCAGAACGGCTCTATATCAGGTCCACTAATACAGGACTATTAAAGACCACTGCAGTAGCGCTTATATCAGTCACCTAAATACAAGGACTATTAAAAGAACCCAGCAACTGGCAGACGGCTCTATAATCAGTCCCGCTAATACAGGACTATTAAGACCCACTGCAGACGGGCTCTATATCAGTCACGTAATACAGGACTATTAAAGACCCACTGGGCAGACGGCTCTATAATCGGTCCCCTAATACAGGACTATTAAAGACCCACTGCAGAACGGCTTATATCAGTCCCTAATACAAGGACTATTAAAGACCCACTGCGACGGCTCTATATCAGTCTCCTAATCACAGGACTATTAAAGACCCCTGCAGACGGCTCTATATCGGTCCCTAATACAGGACTATTAAGACCCACTGCAGACGGCTCTATATCAGTCCTAATACAGGTACTATTAAAGACCCACTGCAGACGCCTATATCAGTACATAATACAGGACTATTAAAGCCCACTGCAGACGGCTCCTATATCAGTCCCCCTATACAGGACTATTAAAGACCCCCAGCACTGTCAGAGGCTCTCTATAGTCCCTAATACATGGACTCTAAAGACCCACTGCAGACGGCTTGCTAATATCATCCCCTTAATACAGGACTATTAAAGAACCCACTGAGACGGCTCTATATTCAGTCCCATAATACAGGACTATTAAAGCCCCACTGCAGACGGCTCTATTCTCAGTCGCAACTAATAAGGACTATTAAGACCCAGCAGACGCTCATATATCAGTCCCCTAATACAGGACTATTAAAGACCCACTGAGACGCTCTATATCAGTCCACTACTACAGGAACTATTAAAGACGCCACTGCAGACGGGCTCTATATTCAGTCATTCTGGTTCTGTTGGGTCCTCTGTGGGTCATTCTGAATTCTGTTGGGTCTCTGTGGGTCATTCTGGTTAATGTTGGGTTCTCTGTGGGTCATTCTGGTTCTGTTGGCGTCTCTGTGGGTCATTCTGTTTTCTGTTGGGTCCTCTGGTCCATTCTGGTGCTGTTTTGGGTCTCTGGTCCATTCTTGGTTCTGTGGGTCTTGTGGGTCAAATTCTGGTTCTGTTGGGTATCTGGGTTCCATTCTGGTTCTGTTGTGTCTCTTGGTCCATTCTGGTGCTGTTGGGGTCTCTGGTCCATTCTGATTCTGTTTGGGTCTCTGTGGGTCATTCTGGTTCTGTTTTGGGCTCTTTGTGCTGAAGAGACTAAGCAGTCCTACTTCACAGCGAGGGAGTTTAGGAGGGCCATTTCAATTGATGTTATCTCCACTCTGAGAGACAGCATCACACTGTGACTTCGCTCCAAGGAGACCGTTAAGAAGCCGTGCACCAATGAAACAAACTCTTCAGTTTTAAATAATAGAGAGACTGATACGTTCTGAAAGTGTCGCAGATGTGCTGCTAACATGTGAATGATATGAGGAGTATGAGCAATACATCTGGTTCATATTCCAAACCTGGGAATGACCCGGAGCCTAACTGTGTGATTGATATGAGGAGTAGAGCAATACATCTGATATATCCAAGCCTGAGAATGAACCGGAGCCTAACTGTGTGATGACATGAGGAGTACAGCAATACATCTGTATATTCCAAGCCTGAGAATGAACCGGAGCCTAAAAGTGTGATGATATGAGGAGTACAGCAAATACATCTGGTTATGATTCCAAGCCTGGAGAATGAACCGGAGCCCACTATGTGTGATGATATGAGGAGTAGAGCAATACATCTGGATATTCCAAAGCCTGGAGAAAGAACGCGGCGCCTAAACTGGGGTGTGAGGATATGAGGAGTAGAGGCAATACATCTGGTATATTCCAAGCTGAGAATGAACCGGACAGCCTATGTGGAAAACTCCTGTCACGTGACCCTCTGAACAGGGTTCATTGCATTGTCACAGTTCAGTATATGTGTCCCGTACATTAGAGGGTGTCCCCAGAAGTCTGTAGTGACTGCAAACATATGATATCAAAGTACTGAATACTTTTGTAATGTCTTAAACGGTAATAATAAATACCTAATGCAAAATTCAATGGTAAGTAACGACCTATTTAAATGCAGATAGACTATTCCACATAAAACCAAGAGAATTCCACCTAAAACCAAGAATTAATAAATCACATTTATAACCCACTTAAAGTGAATTTTCACCTAATAACAAGATTATATCACATGGTAACGCACTAAGAAGTATCCCACATTATAACCACTAGAGTATCCCACATAATTTAAACCACTAAAGTATCCCACATTATACCACTAAGAGTATCCACATTATACCGACTAAGAGTATCACATTATAACCACTAAGAAGTATCCCACATTATAAACCACTAAGAGTATCCCACATTATAACCACTAAGAGTATCCCACATTATAACCCTAAGAAGTATCCCACATTATCACCAACTAAGTGTATCCCACATAATAACCACTAAGAGTATCCCACATTGTAAACCACTAAGAGTACCCCACATTGTAACCACCTAAGAGTATCCCACATTATAACCATCTCAGAGTATCCCAACATTTATAACCACTAAGAGTATCCACATTGTAACCACTAAGAATATCCAATAATAACCACTAAGAAGTATCCCCACATTATAACCACTAAGAGTAATCCCACATTGTAACCACTAAGAGTATCCCACCTAATAAAACCACTAAGAGTATCCCCCATCAAATCACCACTAAGAGTATCCCACATTATAAAACCACTAAGAGTATCCCACATAATAACCACTAAGAGATCCCAATTATCACCACTAAGAGTATCCCACAATTATAACACTAAGAGTATTCCCACCATTATAACCACTAAAGAGTATCCAACATTCTAACCACTAAGAGTATCCCACATTATATACCACTAAGAGTAATCCCACATTGTAACCACTAAGAGTATCCCACAATAATAACCACTAAGAGATGTCCCAACATTATATCCCCACTAAGAGTATCCCACATTTAACCACTAAGAGTATCCCACATAATAACCACTAAGACGTATCCACAGTTGTAACATTAAGATATCCCACCTAATAACCACTAAAGTATCCCACATTGTAACCAACTAAGATCTCCCACATTATAACCACTAAGAGTATCCCACATAAAACCACTAAAGAGTATCCACATTGTAACCCACTAGAGTATCCCCACATATAACCCATAAGAGTATCCCACATTATAACCATAAGAGTAACTCCCAAATAATAACCACTAAGAGTCTCCCACCATTATCAACCAACTAAGGTAATCCCACATTATAACCACTAAGAGTACCCAACATTATAACCACTAAGAGTATCCCACATTATAACACTAAGAGTATCCCACATTATCACCACTAGAGTATCCACATTATCACCACTAAGAGATCCACATTATCAACCACTAAGAGGTAATCACATTATAACCCTAGAGTATCCCACAATTATAAACCACTAAAGAAGTATCCCACATTATAACCCTAAGAGTATTCCACATTGTAACCACTAGAGTATCCCACATATCACCACTAAGAGATCCCACATTATAACCACTAAAGAGTATCCCACATTATAACCACTAAGATATCCCACATAATACCACTAAGAGTATACCACATTATAAAACACTAAGAGTATACCACATTGTAACCACTAAGAGTATCCCACATTATAACCACTAAGAGTATCCCCACATTGTAACCACTAAGAGTTATACCACATTATAACCACTAAGAGTATACCACCATTATAACCACTAAGAGTATCACACATTGTAACCCTAGAGTATCCCACATTATAACCTAAGAGTACCCCCACAATTATAACCACTAAGAGTATCCATGTAACCATAAGAGTATCCCCACATTCTAACCACTAAGAGTATCCCACATTATAACCACTAAGAGGTACCCACATTTTAACCACTAAGAGTTTCCCACATCATAACCACTAAGAGATCCCACATTTTCACACTAAGAGTATCGCCACATTTTAACCACTAAGAGTATCCCACTTATAACCACTAAGAGTATCCACAATTATAACGCACTAAGAGTATCCCACATTATAACCACTAAAGAGTATCCACATTTTAACCACTAAGAGTATCCCACCATTTTAACCACTAAGAGTATACACAATTATAACCAACTAGAGTATACCACATTATACCACTAAGAGTATCCCACATTTTAACCTCAAGAGTATCCCACATAATAACCACTAAGAGTATCCCAATTATCACCACTAAGAGTATCCCACATTATAACCACTACGGGAGTATACCACATTATAACCACTAAAGAGTAATCCCAACATTATAACGCACTAAGAGTATCCCACATTAATTCAACCACTAAGAGTATCCCACATTTTAAACCAACTTAAGAGTATACACATTTATAACACTAAGAGTAAACCCATTATAACCACTAAGAGTATCCCACATTGTAACCACTAAGAGTATCCCACATTATAACCACTAAGAGTACCCCACATTATAACCACTAAGAGTAATCCCACATTGTAAAACTAAGAGTATCCAAAACATTATAACCACTAAGAGTAAGCCCACATTCATAACCACTAGAGTAATCCCCACATCTTTTAACCACTAAGAGTATCCCACAATAATAACACTAAGAGTATCCCACATTGGTAACCATGTCTACTTTTGACCAGTCAGTTTATTTAGATTTTCTCTATCTAGGCAGAGTAATATTTCAAAGCCTCTAGCTGCACCGGCCACAGGTCTCTCTCTCTGCTGCGTTTCCTGTTCTGTCATCAGAAGTCTGTTCATCTGGATGTTCAAAAAGCCTTCTTCTGTTCATTTTGAAACCGATCAGAAGATGATTAGGTTAGTGAATAAAAAAACATTGCCTTCAGCAAAAATATGAAAGGAAAACAGAAAAGAACTGCAAGAAAACTGAATAAGACTCCATCCTTTGTTTCATTGTCAGGGGCACTCCGAGGTGACTTGAATAACTTATTTAATGCACTGTATAGCAGAACAATAAGAGAGAAATGATAAATACAACTCCCTTCAGAGCTAAATAGACATCTCATTGTGGAGGGCCCAGGCCTTGGAAACACTGGCTGCGTGATACAAGCAGTAAATGAGCTGATAGCTGATACAATTTTGGCACAAGGCGATTTTGGAAGGGGAGTTGTGGTGGGTGGGGGGGGGGCGGGGAACGGCTCTGGCTGAGCCTAGCGCTGACAGGCTCTAAGAGCTATAATAAAACTTAGAATGTAATGCTTTATTGCAAAATAAGAGCCTCAAGCTAGGGTGACATTTATCTACCGCCGCCGAATGAAAGGGGCCCGATTAGCATTCCTGATTCAATGATAGAGACTTATCTTATTAAAATTTGTCAAATGGAGTCTTCATTTTCATGATTGAGTTTTAATCAGATGTATATCAGGTGCAGTGGTGAGAAGAGGAGGGAGGCCCAGGACATCATTAGTGGACACAGTTCTTCTCTACATATGTTTCATAACCAACCAATTGGATTTCTTCTGATTTAACGTGTGTACTAATCTAATACATTTGGAATAAAAATAATGGGTGAGTTTACAAAAAAATAAATTATTAAAAGTGTACACCTCTTTACACGTGTCTGCATAATGTGGAATTTTGAATTTGTTTTGGGGTATGTGGAATCGCTGTGGTGTCCTAGTTATTTGTTGCACAATATGAAGGTTTTCGTATTTGACTTGTGATTTAAAAACTTTTCATATTCCTGATAGAAATAGTCAGAAGGTCCGATTCAGTCGAGAGAAAGAAATCATATGGGTTAGGGTTTAGTACTGAGACAGGAGATAGATATCAATATGGGTTAGGGTTAGTACTGGAGAACAGGAGATAGATACCATATGGGTTAGGGTTAGGTATTGGAGAACAGGAGATAAGATATCCAATATGGGTTAGGGTTAGTAATTTGAGAAGGAGATAGATATCATATTTGGGTTAGGGTTAGTGACTGAGACCAGGAAATAGATATGCATATGGGTTAGGGTTAGTAACTGATGACAGGAGATAGATATGCATATGGGTAGGGTTAAAGTCACTGGACAGGAGATAGATATCATATGGGTTAGGGTTAGTATTGAGACAGGAGATAGATATATATGGGTTAGGGTTAGTCACTGAAGACAGGAGATAGATATCATATGGTTAGGGTTAGTAACTGAGACAGGAGCATAGATCCTCATATGGGTTAGGGGTTAGTATTGAGACAGGAGATAGTACCATATGGTTAGGGTTCGTACTGAGATCAGGAGATAGATATCATCATGGGTTTAGGGTTAGTACGAGACAAGGAGATAGATATCATATGGGTAGGGTTTAGTATTGAGACAGGAGATAGATATCATATGGGTAGGGTTAGTATTAAGACAAGGAGTAGATACATATGGGTTTAGGGTTAGTACTGAGACAGGATATAGATAACATATGGGTTAGGATTAGTACTGGACAGGAATAGATATCATATGGGTTAAGGTTTAGTACTGAGACAGGAGATATAATATCAAATGGGTCAGGGTTAGTATGAGACTGATATAGATTCATATGGGTTAGGGTTAGTATTAAAGACAGGAGATAGATATCCATAATGGGTTAGGGGTTAGTAACTGAGACAGGATATAGATAACATCTGGGTTAGGGTTAGTATGAGACAGGAGGATAGATATCATATGGGTTAGGGATTAGTATTGAGACAGGAAGATAGATTATCATATGGGTTAGGACTTAGTAATTGAGAAGGAGATAGATAACATATGGGTTAGGGTTAGTACTGAGACAGGATAAGAAATAACATATGGTTAGGATTAGTCACTGAGACAGGAGATAGATATCATAATGGGTTAAGGATTAGTATTGAGACAGGAGATAGATCCATCAATATGGGTTTAGGGTTTAGTATTGAGATAGGAGATAGATATGCAATATGGGTTTAGGGTTAGAACTGAGACAGGATATAGATTAACTATGGGTTAAGATTAAGTTAATGACGACAGGAGTATAGATATCATACTGGGTTAGGGTTAGTATTAAGACAGGAGATAGATATCATATGGGTTTGAGGGTTAGTATTGAGACAGGAGATAGATATCATTATGGGTTAGGGTTAGTATTGAGACAGGAGATAGATAGCATATGTGTTAAGGGGTTAGTATTAAGACAGGAAGATAGATATCATATGGGTTAGGGTTAGTATTGAGACCAGGAGATAGATATCCATATGGGTTAGGGTTAGTAAGCTGAGACAGGTGATAGATATCATATGGTTAGGGTTTTAGCATTCAGACAGGACACATAAGATATCATATGGTTAGGTTAGTACTGAGACAGGAGATAGATATCATATGGGTTAGGGTTAGTATTAAGAACAAAGGAGATAGATTTCCATATGGGTTTAGGGGTTAGTACTGAGACGGATATAGATAACATATGGGTTAGGATTTAGTACTGGAGACACGGATAGATATCAATATGGGTTAAGGTTAGTACTGAGACAGGAAGATATATATCATATGTCAGGGTTAGTACTGAGACATATATAGATATCGATATGGGTTAGGGTTAGTATTAAGACAGGAGATAGATACCATAATGGGTTTAGGGTTAGTACTGAGACAGGATATAGATAACATATGGGTTAGGGTTAGTACTGAGACAGGAATAGATATCATATGGGTTAGATTAGTGATTGAGCCCCAGGAGATAGATATCATATGGGTTTTAGGATTAGTATGAGACAGGCGATAGAATATATATGGGTTAGGGTTAGTATTGAGACAGGAGATAAGATAGCATATGGGTTAGGGTTAGTATTAAGGACAGGGGATAGATATCATAATGGGTTAGGGTTAGTAATTGAAGGACAGGAGATAGATATCATATGGGTTTAGGGTTAGTACTAGACAGGTGATAGATATCAATATGGGTTAGGGTTAGCCATTCAGACAGAACATAGAATATCATATGGGTTTAGGTTAGTACTGAGAACAGGAAGATTAGATATCATATGGGTTAGGGGTTAGGTATTCCGACAGGAGATAGATTACATATGGGTTAGGGTTGTAATTGAGACAGGAGATGATATCATATGGTTAGGGTTGTATTCAAACAGGAGCTAGATACTCATATGGGTTAGGGTTAGTACTGAGACATGGAAGATATATAAGTCCATTGACCCAGGCGCATTGGCTGGTCATAAATGTAGTAACCTAATTTGTCTCTCTATCTCTCCCTGAATAGCCTCTGTAACAATCCTACAGCAAAAATTATCAGTACTCATGTGCCTATGGCCCTGTTAGCACTGAGGTGGTTTTGCCTGTAGTAGAAAGTCCACTGTGTGCAGATCACCTGCACTATCAGCCTCAAACAATCAATATGCACTGTCTAGTCCTACCTCTGATAACACTCCCGGTAAAGCAATTAAAACAATCAGAAGGCCCGTAAAAGTGCCTCGATAAAGCCCACATTAACATATGTAGGGCTAACGAAACAAGGTTCATGACATTGATTAACTTGCTAAGTAACAGATAATAATCTGTTTTTTAATATACTGTCTATCTCTGAAATTCACTTAGATAAAAACCTTTTTTGTAAAATGATACAGTGGTTAGCCAATACATGATTTCAACATCTTCAGATGACTACAGGAATAACCCAATGGGGAGGTGTTTGCCGTTTATGTCAGAGTCATATTCCTGTAAAGATAAAAGAGGATCTCATGTTTAATAAATAATGTTGGCAGTAATAGGCCTACAGGTTCACCTGCACTACCTAAAACTCATCCTTGGTGGAGGTTCTGTAGACCACCGAATGTGCAAACAGTCAATATCTGGATAATGTGGTGACTTTTTTGCTTTTGCCCCCCCCCCTCCGTTCTATGCTGTTGCATACTCTCTGTTATTAATCTATGTATAGTCCATTTAATAACTCTACCTACATGTTACATATTAAAAAAAAAAAAAAAACCTCAATACTGACTAATCAGTGCCCCCGCACATTGACTCTGTACCGGTACCTACCCCTGTATACGCCTAGCTATTGTTTCTCACTGCTGCTCTGTAATTATTTGTTATTTTATTTCCTACTTCTTTTTTTGGTACATTTCTTAAAACAGCAATGTTGGCCTGTTTGGGCTATAGGGGGCGAATTGGAAAAACTGGAAAATATGCGCAAATTTTCACCAACGGCCTTTTCAAATCAATTTCCTGCTCTTACAGATATGGCATCTTTGTAATAGTATTGGGATCAGAAAAGAGTCTCAAGTTTCTAAAAACCGTTTTAATTTTTTCTCTGAGTGAACACAAGTCTTTGGCAGCACTTTCCCCCGACCCAGGAAGTAAAATGCAAGATGTTTATGCTCGCTTCAACGCTCTGCCTATACATGGTCATGCCACTTATGACCCGAAACAACACCTCGTACGCCTTCCTCTGGGTGTCCAGAGTACGTCAGAGGAGAAATCATTGCGTTTATCTTGTTCTGACGTGAAATAAGACCTATTTTCTTGA
Organism: Salvelinus sp. IW2-2015; assembly: GCF_002910315.2. Lineage (NCBI taxonomy): Eukaryota > Metazoa > Chordata > Actinopteri > Salmoniformes > Salmonidae > Salvelinus > Salvelinus sp. IW2-2015. The sequence goes on from NW_019948343.1 coordinate 14,967, forward strand.
CGTGACCGTCAATTTCAGGAAGTCAGAAGCGTGCGAATCTTGGGAGAGACATCATGTTTTGTTTTTTGCTGCCGTTTTCGGATGTGAACTAATACTCCAGCTCGGATTTGATTTGATAAATGAGACCATGTCATCGGTAATGTATATGTTTTTTCATATAGTTTAATCAGATTATTTGAATTTTTCGGGAGTTTTGCGTGTTCCGTAATGTTTATTTTGGTTTTACGTTGGAGCGTTCCGTGCCACTCGACAGTACCCCTGCTAAAATGAAAGAATGGAAAGTTGCCATTCTGAAGGGGATGAAGCGACTCTTTACTGGACTAAGGACACTTGATCAACATTCTGATGAACGATCAGCCAAAGTAAGACCAAATTTTATAATGTTATTTCAATATATTGTCTCATGTCAACTGGTCCCGCGCGCGCCCAAGTGTGTCTGTCTGGCGTGGCTAATGCTAATATTAGCGCTACATTTAGTTTTCGATGTAAACATTTAATAAATCGGAAATATTGTCTGAATCACAAGAATCCTGTTTTTCAATTGCTGCACAGTATGTATTTCTCAGAAATGTTGTTTATGAGGAGTAATTAGTATTTGATGTTGGTGCTGTAATGTTATGGCTGCTTCTGATTGGTAGCTGAATGTAATTTATGATTTATCACCATAAATATACACATTTTTTCAAAAAAAAAAAAAATGCTATACAATAAACTATGTTATAGAACTGTGATCTTATGAAGTTGTTTCTTGTTTAGTGGCTATATATATCTTCATTTGGTCGAATAGTGGATAGCTAGTGAACGAGTAAAAAAACTGATGCAGTTTAGAAAAGTGGCTCTCTTTTGCTGACGTGGTTTAGCTACATAGATTTACAATATTTTGTCTTCCCTGTAACACATTTTACAAAATCGAACATGGTGGTTAGATTCACAAGAATGTCTTGCCTTTCATATGCTTATTGGACTTGTTAATGTTTGTAAAAGTTAAATTATTTAAAAAAAAAAAAAGTTTTTTTTGAATTGCCGCTCTGCCTTTTCATGGAAATGTGGGAGGGAGTGGCGGCTGCGGCACCCCTGGCTCCTAATTAAAGCATTTCACTGTCAGGTCTACACCTGTTGTATTCGGCGCATGTGAAAAATAAAATTTGGATTTGAAATGCTAGATAATGTTGTGATATCACAGAGAGGTTTAAT
>NW_019948343.1:19156-21996 GCF_002910315.2 Salvelinus sp. IW2-2015
CCCCAGCGATCTCCCTCACCAAGGTCCCATTCCTACTTTTCCCCCCACTTCGCCCTGTTGCTTCTTGCCTCTCACTTCCTCAATCGCCGCTTGGTCCTGTCTGTCCGGTGCGGTGCTGCTTCTTCTTGTTAAGGCTGCTCAACTGTCCGTTTCTCCTCCCTCAGACGAGGAGGAGCCCATGGCATCAGACCAACGATTGCGGACGACGGTAAGTGTTCATGATTTAATGCAATGAAACAACAAGAAAACACTTAAACCTACAAAATAACAAACGTGACTAACCTTAAACAGTCCTGTGTGGTCCAAACACTGACACAGGAAACAAACACCCACAAAACACAGGTGAAACCCAGGCTGCCTAAGTATGACTCTCAATCAGGGACAACGATTGACAGCTGTCTCTGATTGAGAATCATACCAGGCCGAACACAAACTCCCAACATAGAAATACAAACATAGACAAACCCACCCAACTCACGCCCTGACCAACTAAAATGAATACAAAACAAAGGAAAACAGGTCAGGAACGTGACAACTACGTTAATTATTTTTTCCTTGCCAAGGTTAGCAAACTTAGGCATGTCATGCCAACAACAAATCCTGAACCTACACAACTATGCATAACTGACCAAATATTGAAAGACGAGAATTGTAATTTTGGATTCTGTGGAAGAGAGATTTTAAAAAATATTGCTGTCTATCAACATTGACAAGCCACCGGGGTCTGACAACTTGGATTGAAAATGACTGAGGATGATAGCGGACGATATTGCCTCTCCTATTGGCCATCTCTTCAATCTAAGCCTACAGGGAAGTGTGTGCCCTCAGGCCTGGAGGGAAGCAAAAGGCAATCCGTTACCCAATCATAGTAAAGCACCCTCTACTGGCTCAAACAGCCAACCAATCAGCCTGCTACATTTACATTTACATTTAAGTCATTTAGCAGACGCTCTTATCCAGAGCGACTTACAAGTTGATGCATTCACCTTATGATATCCAGTGGAACAACCACTTTACAATAGTGCATGCTACCAACACTTAGTAAACTTTTGGTAAAAAAAATTGTGTTTGACCAGATTCATTCGTATTTTATAGTAAACAAAGCAACAACAGATTTTCAGCACGCTTATAGGGAAGGATATTCAAAAAGTACCGCACTTACACAAATGACTGATGATTGGCTGAGAGAAAATGATAATAGAAAGTTTGGTGGGGCTGTTTTGTTAGACTTCAGTGCGGCTTTTGACATTATTGATCATAATCTGCTGCTGGAAAAACGTATGTGTTATGGCTTTACACCCCCTGCTATAATGTGGATAAAGAGTTACCTGTCTAACAGAACACAGAGGGTGTTATTTAATGGAAGCCTCTCCAACATAATCCAGGTAGAGTCAGGCATTCCCCAGGGCAGCTGTCTAGGCCCCTTAWTATTTTCAATCTATGAGTGAAGACTGTGTATCTATGCATGCTGATGACTCAACACAAAGAGTGACTTAGGAAAACTACAATTGGCCCAGAACAGAGCAGCACGGCTGGCCTTTTAAATGTATACAGAGCGAAACATTAATAATATGCATGCCAATCTCTCCTGGCTCAAAGTAGAGGAGAGATTGACTTCATCACTACTTGTATTTTACGAGAAGTATTGACAAGTCCATATTAAATACCAAAAAACGTTCACACCTGTAGCGTGTTGTTATGATCGTCAATCACAGCGGCACTACAGTCCGAGGCTCCCTCCCATGTGTAGCAAGTGAAGTGGGAGCTTTCCTAAATAATGCAAAACAGAATTGAAGTTGGCTACAATGAGAAAGGAGTAGTTAACAATGATCAAACCAAACAAGAAGGCTGATGTTAAATATTAAATATGGTTTGCTGTAGACGGGGACCAGCAGCAAAATAGCCCCAATTAGCCTTGCTATGTTAGCTGGCTAGCTGGCTAACTTAACTGGCTACTGCAGCTTAGCTAGCTGGCCTAAACTTAACTGGGCTACTGCAGCTAGCTACTGGCTGTAACTTACTGCGCTACTGCAGCTTGCTCAGCTGGCTAACTTAACTGGGCTACTGCAGCTTAGGCCTATCTGGCTAACTTAAACTTGGCTACTGCAGCTTAAGCTAGCTGGCTGACTTACGTGGCTACTGCAGCTAGCTAGCTGGCTAACTTAACTGGCAAACTGCCAGTAGCAAGTTTCTTTTACATGGATGTTATTGCGAGTCAAGACAATGAACTACCAAATGGTATGATAGATAACCCACGGCAGAAACAACCTTTGTGTCAACAAGCGTGAGTCGGTTTATGCTGCTCTCTCGCCCTCTCTCGAGCCTCTCTCACCCTCTCTCGCCCTCGTCTCGCCCTCTCTCGCCCTTCCTCTCGCCCCTCTCTCTCTCTCTCTTCTTTCTCTTCTCTCTTTCTCTCTCTCGCCTATCCTCTCTCTCCTCTGCGCCTCATCTCTTCCGTGCTTACTTTGGACCATCTTAACCCTGTCAACACACCGGCCCTGCCCCCTCTCTCCCCCTCCCCCATTCTTCTGCTTGAAAAGAAGCAGGCGCACGACAGTTCTCGATCCCCACAGCCGCGTCGAACAAGTCCCCATTGAAGTTTTCCCCATTCACAGTTTCCCATTTGAGGTTTCCCCATTCAAAGCTTCCCCACAAATTTGTTTGCTTTAACCCCATGTATTTTGGACGTATCATGATATTATTAAAAAAAATTGAAATAATTTTTAATTCCCATCCGCTAGTCACTTACAACACTGCTTAAGCGCTAACAGTGTCTAAAAGTACATCAATAATGTTGGTGATATGTGGGATCGTCTCTCAACAACCAACAAGCTGTGTAG
>NW_019948343.1:22538-29422 GCF_002910315.2 Salvelinus sp. IW2-2015
AAGATATACCAAACATTATGAACACCTTCCTAATACTGGTTGCTCCCCTCCTTTCTTGCTCTCAGAACAGCCTCAATTCGTTGAGGCATGAACTACAAGGTGTCAAGCGTTACACAGGGATGTCTGGCCCATGTGTATAAGAACCACTATTGAATTCTATCGGCTTACTACACAACCACCTTCAGCCAGTCATGTGCACTCTGGCTCACTCCTCCCCATCTGGTTGGCTGGTTGCATAAGGCAGCAATAGATGCGCTCCACTTCTGGTCTTCACCCATCTTCTCCTCTGTATGCACAGCACATTGCATTGCTCATTTTGCTTGACCTATAGGAAGAAGCTATACTGTAGCATCCAGTCACAGTTCCTGTGCATGCAGAATTCACACACGCTTATGTTAAAATCAGGGCCAGGTGTACTATTTAGTTCACAATGTAGCAAAAACATTTAACAAAAACAAGCATTTCTTATTGGATAAATRCTGGTAATTTCCTCCCCATTTGTTTCAGTTTGGTTCCTAGTGAACACACCCTAGTTTACACTCTTATTTCCCCAAAAGAAAAGCAGTCACCTACAGACATGAAAGTATGTGGGACAGCTTATTAAAAACACACCTCAGACATCTTTGCTAGAATACATATTTGTACTGTGATGGCAAAACTTAAGTGCTTACCCTCTAATGAAGAGGTTAATAAAAATATAGAGTGATGTAATTATCTAGATCAGTCTCATCAGGCACCTTGTCTTCCTCCTGCTAACAGACAGACACCTCCTGCTAACAGACAGTACAGACACCTCCTGCTAACAGAAGTGCCAGGCTTTAGAGTAGTGGGTCAAAAAGCAACCCAATATCACTGGAAAGAAACATACCTATAATCTCTCACCTTTTATTAAACATTAAAACACCGGAACATTCTATCCCTCCCCATGTCAAGAGTAAATAAACCCCACCACAGGAAGAGAAAAACAAAAACAAATCAATGATCAGGATCAACACACGTGACGTTGCAGTGAGGTGAGTGGCGACTAGAACTAAGAATCTGAAGTCTGTGGTCTGTTGTTGACGAGTGTGTGTGGTCGTTAACAAGTATAACGCGGGTCATTTCCTTGACAACGCCTGGGTCTGCTTTCCATGACGACGTGTGCTAAGGTAGCACCGATATCGTCATGGTGATAGCTGTAACTAGTGGTTAGTCCAGCCTACTGATGGACAGTGACTTTGGAGAGCCTCCCCCACACCTCAAAACATCCATTGTCTTCTAGCCTAGCCATCTAAACATTAAAAAAAAGCTACTTTAACAAAAGGCAGGATCACAGATGCAACATGACTCCCATCTTACAGACAGTGTAGTCAGTACTCTGCTGAAGAGATCTGTCACATCACGGCTGGCTGCGCTCTCTTGGCTTTGACCCAATACACAGTCTTGACAACCCTGGGGAGAGGGGGGGGGGGGCAACCGAACACACCCCAACTACATGGTAGTTAGTCTTGTATGGAATAGACCGCTGGTAAAGCTGAATGGATGGGGGAGGTGGGGTGACTTCCCGCTGCCCCATTGGCCCATCCTTCTCCTTCATCCTCCGCGCGGAAACTGAACACAGAGGAAGAAGTCTTTGCCGCGTTTAGCCCCGAGCACACATCATGGCGTATATCGGGGGCAGGGAGCCCGAGGGACAGGGTCTTGGTGTTGGGTGGCTTAGTCTGGCTTAGCCCAAGGTCCTGAAGAGGAGAAAACCACTCCATCTAGCTCTCTCTGCCATCACACGCTTGTTGTACACGACAGTTAAAACATGTCAAACGCACATCTCTTCGAGTTAATGAAGTTTAATCTATTGACAGAGAAATTAACTAAAAATAAAGTCCACAGGAAAAATTAAAGAGGCCCTGAAGACACCAGCTTCTGTGTCACAAAACATTTGTGTACTAAACTTCCTTGAGGCGATGGCGTAAACGGGAGCTGAAGGGAGAGACCCAGCCTCGGCCGCATGAGTTAGGTCGCCGAAGCCTCCCCTGGTCACGCCGTTTCCAAGAGGGGCTCCCCTCCCACTGACACCCTCAACAAGCGGTCTAATAGTCGTCACTGGACCACAGCGCTGAACTCATGTTCAGAGTCTTAGCCAGTAGCTTAGGGTCCTAGACTCTAGTCTGTCAGGGGTCAGGAAATCACAAGCCATTTAAAAAAAAATATATATTTTATTTTACAAGTTTAATTAAGGTGGGTCTACTTGTGTACGCGTGTGGCTTTCTGGATTGCTGTTAGTCATAACTACAAGACAAGACGAGTGCAGAGAGACATGTAGAACAGTTGATAGAGAGGAGCTTCATACATAAAAAAAAGAGCTTTTCCATTGGATAGTTAAGCTTCTAAGAGAGTGACTATAGTGGTAGTGTTACAGCTCTGTACGATACCCACAGCATGGTTGGTCAACCCCAGCGTTAAGTGCAACAAAGACATTTGGTTTGGAGATGAGATCCTCTGCTTGTGAATGATTGCAAAACTCAACTGATGCCAAGGTTCATGGTCTCCCAAGGTCCCGATCCATGCCTACGCCCAGCAGCATATTGTTGCAGATTTGGTGCCTGTAAGAAAGTCTCCTGTTACATCAACATGTCGTTTTGTATAATCCACCCATAATGCCCCTAGTAATCAATCCACACTCAATTTATTAGTCACATACACATGGTTAGCAGATGTAATGCGAGTGTAGCGAAATGCTTGTGCTTCTAGTTCCGACAATGCAGTAATAACCAACAGTAATCTAACCTAACAATTCCCCGCTACTACCTTACACAACACACCAAGTGTGAAGGATAAAAAGAATATGTACATAAAGTATATTGGATGAGTGGTGGGTTACAAGAACGGCAATGGCAGATGCAGAGATGGTATAGAAGTAGCGGTATAGTACATATGAGAATGAGGTACTGTAGGGTATGTACATAAAGTGGCATAGTTTAACAAGTGGCTAGTGTACCTGTATTGCATAAAGAGGCAAGATGAAGTAGATGATATAGAGTACAGTATATACATATGAGATGGGTAATGTAGGGTATCGTAAACATTGTATTAATGGCATTGCTTAAAGTGGCTAGTGGTACATTTTAACATAATTTCCATCAAATTCCATTTTAAAGTGGCTGGAGTTGAGTCAGTATGTTGGCAGTGGCCGCTAAATGTTAGTGGTTGGCTGTTTTACCAGTCGAGGCCTGAGATAGAAAAGCTGTTTTTCAGTCTCTCGGTCCCCTGCTTTGGATGCACCTGTAACTGACCTCGCCTTCTGGATGATAGCGGGGTGAACAGGCAGTGGCTTTGGGGGTGTTGTCCTTGATGAATCTTTATGGCCTTCCTGTGACATCGGGGGTTAGGTGTCTGGAGGCAGTAGTTTGCCCCTGGTGATGCGTCTGCAAGACCTCACTACCCTCTGGAGAGCCTTACGGTTGTTGGGCGGAGCAGTTCTAACAGGCGTGATATCAGCCCGACAGGATGCTCTCGATTGTGCATCTGTAGAAGTTTGGATGCTTTTGGTGACAAGCCGAATTTTTCAGCCTCCTGAGGTTGAAGAGGCCTCGCGCATTCTTCACAAACGCGCTGGTGTGGGTGGCCAATTCAGTTGCGTGGATGTGTACACGAGGAACTTAAAAACTTTCCACCTTCCTCCCTTACTGACCCGTCGATGTGGATAAGGGGGGTGTTTCCTCTGCTGTTTCCTGAAGTCCACAATCATCTCCCTTTGGTTTGTTTGACGTTTGAGTATGAGGGTATTTTCCTGATCACCACACTACCCGAGGGCCCTCACCTCCTCCCTGTTAGGCCGTTCTCGTCGTTGTTGGTGATCAAGCCTACCACTGTAGTGGTCAATCCGCAAAACTATGATCGAGTTGGAGGCGTGCATGGCCACGCAGATTCGTGGGTGAACAAGGGAAGTTACAGGAGAGGGCTCAGAACGCACCTTGTGGGGCCGAGTTTGAAGGATCAGCGGGGTGGGAGATGTTGTTACCTACCCTCACCACCTGGGGGCGGCCCGTCAGGAAGTCCAGGACCAGTTGCACAGGGCGGGGTTGAGACCCAGGTCTCGACTTGATGACGGTTTGGAGGGTACTATGGTGTTAAATGTGAGCTGTAATTCGATGAACAGCATTCTCACATGGGTATTCCTCTTGTCCAGATGGGTTAGGGCAGGTGCAGTGTGGTTGCGATTGCGTCGTCTGTGGACCTAATTGGGTCGGTAAGCAATCTTGGAGTGGGTCAGGGTGTTCCCCGGTAGGGTGGAGTTGATATGGTCCTTGACTAGTCTCTCAAAGCACTTCATGATGACGGAAGTGAGTGCTACGGGCGATAGTCGTTAGCTCAGTTACCTTAGCTATTCTTGGGAAAGGAAACAATGGTGGCCCTCTTGAAGATGTGGGAACCAGCACGACTGGGATAGGATTGATTGAATCGTCCCGTAACAACCAGCCAGCTGGTCGGCATGCTCTGAGGACGGCGGCTTGGGAATGCCGGCTGGCCTGCAGCCTTGCGAGGGTTAACACGTTTAATGTTTTACTCACCTCGGTGCAGTGAAGGAGATCCAGCAAGGTTTTGTAGGGGCCGTGTCATGGCCACTGTATTGGTTCACAGCGGCAAAAAGTTGTTTAGCCCTGTCTGGGAGCAAGACATCTGGTCCCGACGGGGCTGGTTTTCTCTTTGTAATCCGTGATTGACTGTAGACCTGCACATAACTCTTGTGTCTGAGCTGTTGATTCGACTCGATTTTGTCTCTGTACTGAGACTTAAGCCTGTTTGATTGCCTTGCCGGAGAGAATAGCTACACTGTTTGTATTCGGTCATCTTCGTCACCTTGCCTTGGTTAAAAGCAGTGGTTCGGCGGCTTTCCCGTTCCACGCGAATGCTGCCCGTCAACCAAGGTTTCTGTTTGGGAATGTTTTTATCGTTGCTGTGGTACGACATCGTCAATGCACTTCCTAATGAACTCGCTCACGGCGAATATGCATATCGTCAATATGTTGTGGACGCGATCGGAACATATGCCAATCCGCGTGATCGAAGCAGTCTTTGAAGCGTGGAATTCAGATTGGTCGGACCCCAGCGTTGAACGACCTGAGCGCGGGAGCTTGTTGTTTGAGTTTCTGTTTGTAGGCAGGAATCAACAAAAATGGAGTCGTGGTCAGCTTTTCCGAAGGGGGGCGGGGAGGGCCTTGTAAGCGTAAGCGGAAATTAGTGTACATGGTCCAGTGTTTTTTCCAGCCCTGGTAGACAATCGATATGCCTGATAGAAATTTGGGAGTTTTGTTTTTTAGAATTGCCTTGTAAATCCCCAGCTACGATGAATGCAGTCCTCAGGGTGTGTGGTTTCCAGTTTACAAAGAGTCAGATAAGTTCGTTCAGGGCCATCGATGTGTCTGCTTGGGGGAATGTATACGGCTGTGATTATGATGACGAGAATTCCCTTGTAAGATATGCGGTCGACATGATTGTGAGGGAGTTCTAGATCAGGTGACAGAACGACTTGAGTTTCTTGTGTGGTTATTATGATGGTCAACCACTTTCTCGTATATCATAAGGCCATACCCCCTCCCCTCTTCTTACGGAAGATGGTTGTTTCTGTCGGCGATGCATGGAGAAACCAGCTGGCTGCACCGACTCCGTTAGCGTCCCTTGAAGTAGCCATGTTTCCGGAAGCAGAGCACGTTGCAATCCCTGATGTCTCTCTGGAATGCTACCCGTGCTCAGGATTTCATCAACCTTATATTGTCAAGAGACTGGACATTGGCGAGTAGTTCTAGGAGTGAGCGCGAATGTGCCCGTCTCCGAAGCTGACCACGAAGACCGCCACGGGGGGGGGGGGGGGGGGGGGGGGGGGGGGGGGGGGGGGGGGCACGTTTTCCCTTTTTTCGGCGTCGGCCCAGGGTCGCCGGCTGGGATCAGATCCATTGTATTGTGTGGAAGGGAAAAACACTGGATCCGTTTCGGGAAGTCATATTCCTGGTAGGAACGATGTGAGTTGGACGTTAATCGTATATCAGTAGTTCCTCCGACTGTATGTAATGAAACCTAAAGATTTCCCGGGGTACCGAGTAAGAAATAACACGTAAAAAAACAAAATAAACTGCATATTTTCCAAAGGAACGCGAAGCGACAGGCTGCCATCTCTATCGGCGCCGAGGATGTAATGTGTGATCCAATGGGCACCCTATTCCTAAGTGCGTAACCTTTGGACCCAAGGCCTCGGGGACAGGTAAGCCTAGCGGTTACGATGCATTGGGTCAGTAAAAAAAGGTTGCTTGGTTTGAATACCTGCACTGACCTTGGTGCAGAGGCACTTAACCCTAATCTGCTCCTGTAGGTTGCTGCTCTGGATGAGAGCTCTGCTAAATACCCCCCCTCATTTTAGGAGACAGCAGGTCATGTAAATGTTATATCCTACTGTCCAGTGCCGACGGCTCCACCAGGTACACCACCGTTGGCTCCATACAGGGAGGCAGCTCCTGGCCGCAGTAACACTCCTCCTCTGCTCCCCCACCATGAAGGTCAGCTTCCCGAGCTGGCAGCCCACCACCTGGGAAAAGGAGGTGAGACGCACAATCCTAAAACTTGAGAATATCTGACGAAGACGTCGGTGAAGTGGAAACGTTGTTACATTTGGGTGCATAGGCAGCACCAAACAAGCACCGCACACTTATAAAACATCGGCGGTTTCATTAGAAAGTATGTCTGTCAGTCCATGTTGTTGCTTCTCAAAACTGTTTGAGGTAACCACCAGAAAGATTGATGCAAATCTAGAGCACTTTCCTACACAGCAGCTTGTTTCCTTGCAAACACCCACCAAGTTTGGCTGAGAAGTAATTCCACCTAAAATCAACAAATGACAATGAGGCAAGCCCAGG
>NW_019948344.1:0-5943 GCF_002910315.2 Salvelinus sp. IW2-2015
CCTCCACCGCGCCACCTCCTCTCATCGCCGCGCACCCCTCACCGCGCCCCCACCGCCCCTCGCACGCGCCACCCATCCATCGCGCACCCTCCACCGCGCACCCCTTACGCCCACTTCCACCTAGCGCCACCACTCACGCCCACTGCCACGCGCGTACGGCAACCTGCACACCTCCACCGCGCCACCCTCTCCACGCGCCCACCCTCCACGCGCCACCCTCTCTGCACGCGCGCACCTCCAGGCCACCTTCCACGCGCCAACCGCTGCACGCGACACCTCTGCACGCGCCACCTTCCACGCGCCATCCCCCTCCCTACCTCACAACGCTTCTATTCGCTTACGATTCCTCCCTTCCATCGCTGCTGCACCCTTTCTCCTTATTCTGCAGCCCACACCCCTCTCACCGCGCCTCCCTCCCACTCGCGCGCCACCCCTTCTCCTTCCACCAAGCCCACCTCTCCATCCACGCCACCTTCCACGCGCCACCCTCCACGCGCCACCCTCCATCTCTGGTGAAGAGATTTGTACGGGCCCTTCTGTACAAGTCAGTTAAAATTCAAAAAAGAGCCGTGACAATCATATCAGATCCAACCCAGAACCCATTGCATTATTTAGAATTCTGGACACTGGACCCGCTCGGGTCCCCCGGATCAGCTCTCCGGTTATTATGGGTACAGGTGGATCCTATAGTGTATGCCCGTGTGTGAGCAGAGTGTGGGTGTGTGTGGTGAAACCATCAGAAAATATCAAATGAAGCACCCAAGAGGGATTGCATAGCAGTAGACTTTGGTTGCGTCCCAAATGGCATAATACACCCTATATAGTGTTCTAGCCTTATGGGCCCTGGTCAAAAGTAGTGCACTATATAGGGAATAGGGTGCCATTTAAGACACATCCAAGGGATTGTATAGCAGCTGACTTTTACTAAAAGATATCACTATTGATTTCTCTGCTTCTCTCTCATTCTCTGGGTAAATCACTTCATTACTGTCGTTCTGACTGAAGCTTCCAAACCTAATGAAAAAAAGATGCATTTCCATTTACAAGCTACCTGGAAATGTGTTTTTCAATAAGGCCCAAGGTAACGCTGATGGAAAGAGAATAAGATGCTCTGTGATAACAGTCAGTTACAGTACTTCATCAGTGTTTTTTGTGAATTAAGTTCTCAGTAAGCTCAGTACATTAAATGTACTTTAAAATCACCACCCGGTACAGCCAGAAGAGGACTGACCACCCGTCGGAGCTTGGTTCCCCTCTAGGTTTTGTCCTTGTGTTCCTGACGTTCTAGGGAGTCTTTCCTAGCCACTGTGCTACGCCTGCATTGCTTGCTGTTTGGGGTTTGAGGTTGGGTTTCTGTACAGCACTTTGTGACAACTGCTGATGTAAAAAGGGCTTTATAAAATACATTTGATTGATTGATCAATCTAGGTCATTCATAATGTCATGGAGGATCCTTGGAGGATCACAATGGATCCGATCAGCTTGGCAACGGATGACAGAAAGCAGAACTTCTCTCGGTCACAGAAGAGGGGAGGAGGAAGCTGCTGGAGCTGACAGCTCACACCCTGTCATGAATTAAAGGAGAGGGGATCTAGAGTTTCCTTTTACAGTATTAACCAAAGGAATTATATTTTATTAACAGACTTTTTCCCGCCAAAACTCTAACACGTTAAAAAAAGTGAATACTGGAACAATATTTCTGACATAAGAACGTGGGGAATGGTCAGTGGTGAGCTATAGAAAACTAATGTCATAAGGGTTGTTATTTTGTTATGTCATTAAAAGTGATATAAAGAAAATACTGTAACTTGAAAAGTATGTACACCACATGTACGAAGTCTCCATCCTTAATGTTGTGTATGAAATATGAAAAATTATAAAAAGTAGTTTTGTTAAGATAGGGATGTGATTTTAGGAGCCATAAGAGTGTCAGCCTGACGGAACCGCCCCTTTCGACCAGAGTACATAAAAGGATTGGTAACGAAATTAACATTAGACCAGAAAAGCGTGAAGTGGAATCTACACGTTTGAAATGGATAGAACATCAACATCAACACGTCCCAGACCAGGAAAGATGGGGAGCTGCAGCCCATGTCTAAAGTGGTTCAAACTCTGAATAGCAAGACAAGGTAGAAGCGAGAAACTCACCTCCCTGACAATCACTGGTACGGCTGATTGGCTGTCCTAAGAAAAGAGTCTAGAAAAGAGAATTTTTAGCGGGACCCACTCTACTACTCTTCTCAAATCACCGTAGTAAGCTACTCTCGTCACCCAATGGGAACCATCAACATGGCTGGCTAGCCTATCTTCAAAGGAGCATCTTGCCGAGTGAATAATAGTAGAGGACGGGTAAGGGGGGACCCCTTTTGGACAATCAGAGCCTTACAAGCGTGCCTCTGAAAGGCCAACCCGTCACCCTTCCTAAGGAAAGCTGGTTCTGACCCCCTCTCAATGTCTTTGTGTAAAAAGCCACCATATTGTGTCAGTCTGCTAGGGACCTTTTCCTAATGTATTAGGCGTGTATGTTATCCTGTGTTATCATTTAGTTAGCTAGTAAATAAATAATTAAACCAATTTGTGTAGTACTGAATCATAAGTAAGGCTGGGGTTTTTGCAGATTCAAGGAGGTTACGACTGTTCAGAATGATGATATGATAAGAGGCTATGATTAATATGTTGACTGTTTATAGATGTGATAGGTAAAGACATTTTAGAGATTAATCAGGGAGATGGTAACTCTTTAAACAACCGCTCTCGTGGTGCCCCACATTCCTAATGAGTTAATTGTTACAAGATTCATTTAAATTGGGTAACAATTAAACATAGTTAGTTGATTCGATAAATAACAGTCATCAGATTAATGAAAGTAAAGTCACAACAATACTGCCAAATTTCTAATGTCATGTCCCTCTCTCCAAGAGTTACAGCTAGACCCACTTTTCGGCAGGTAGCCTAGTGGTTAAGAGCATTTGGCCAGTAACCGAAAGGTCGTTGGTTTGAATCCCAGAGCCGACTATGTGAAAAATCTGTCAATGTGCCGTTGAGCAAGACTCTTAGCCGTAATTGCTCCTGTAAATCACTAAGAGTGTCTGCTAAATGACTCAAATGTTCTCAAGGTCTCAACCCTGTCCAAGAGTTACAGGCAACCCACTGTTGTCAAAGTTACAGTTAACTTCATCGGGAGAGGGGGCAGCATTTCGACTTTGAACAAATTGCGTGCCCAAACGGAATTTCCTCCTACTCTAGTCCCAGAAGGTAATACCTGTTTCTACGACCTGTAACGGAACTTTTTGAGTTTTTGTCTGGAGGGATTGCGTCATGAAAATGGATTCCTGGGCTGAACATGCTAACAACAAGTGGCTAAATGATGGGCTTTATGGAACTTTTCAGTCATTTATTGTCGATCTGGGAATCCTGGGAGTGCCTTCTGATGAAGTTATTCGAAGGTAAGTGCATATTTATAGTGTTTTTGTAGCTTTTGTTGACGCCAAAATGGCGACTATTTCTTTGGCTGGATTGTGCTCTGAGCGCCGTTCTCAGATTAATCTTTTTCCGTAAAGTTTATTTTGAAATCTGACACAGTGGTTGCATAGAGGATAAGTTTATCTTTATTATTTGAATAACACTTGCATCTTTTATCAATGTTTATTATGAGTATTTATGCAAAATCACCGGATGTTTTGGAATCAAAACATTACTGCACGTAACGCGCCAATGTAAACTGAGATTTTTTTTATATATATATGCACATTATCGAACAAAACATAAATGTATTGTGTAACATATGTTATATGACTCATCTGATGAAGATGTTCAAAGGTTAGTGATTCATTTTATCTCTATTTGTGGGTTTTGTGAAAGCTACCTTTGCTGTGAAAGAAATGTCTGTGCTTTTTGGATTTGGTGGTGAGCTAACATAAATATATGTGGTGTTTTCGCTGTAAAACATTTAAAAAATCGAACATGTTGCGTGGATTCACAAGATGTTTATCTTTCTTTGCTGGATTGGACTTGTTAATGTGTGAAAGTTAAATATTTCAAAAAAATATTTTTGAATTTCCCGCGCTGCCTTTTCAGTGGAATGTGGGGGGTCCTAGACAAGTCCTAGACAAGTTAAACCCAGTGTTCTCAAAGTTACAGTTAAACCCAGTGTTCTCAAAGTTACAGTTAAACCCACAGTGTTCTCAAAGTTACAGTTAAACCCAGTGTTCTCCAAAGTTACAGTTAAACCCAGTGTTGTCAAAGTTACAGTTAAACCCAGTGTTTCTCAAAGTTACAGTTAAACCCATTGTTCTCAAGTTACAGTTAAACCCAGTGTGTCAAAGTTACAGTTAAACCCAGTGTTGTCAAAGTTACAGTTAAACCCAGTGTTCTCAAAGTTACAGTTAAACCCAGTGTTCTCAAAGTTTCAATGTCCTCTGTAGCACATTTGGTAGAGCAAGGCTCTCGCAACGGCAGGATAGTTAGTTTCAATCCCAGGGCCACCAATACATTTTTTTAAATGCACGCATGACTGTAAGTTCTGCTAAATGGCATATTTTTAGGCACTCTGGAAATAAAAAGTTAACTGTTTGTAACGGCTGTCGTCGGTGGAAGAAGGTGAGGACCAAGGTGCAGCGTGGGAAGTGTTCATGATGTTTAATAATCATCAAAACAAAACACTGAATAACAAAATAACAAAGAAACAACCGAAAACAGTTCTGTCTGGTGCAGACACACAAAGACTGAAAATAACCACCCACAAAACCCAACAGAAAACAGGCTACCTAAATATGGTTCCCAATCAGGGACAACGATTGACAGCTGCCTCTGATTGAGAACCATATCAGGCCAAACACAGAAATAGAAAATCATAGAAAAACTAACATTGACAACCCACCCAACTCACGCCCTGACCATACTAAAACAAAAGACAAAACAAAGGAACTAAGGTCAGAACGTGACACTGTTTCAAGGCTTGACTTCTTGTGATATAATCCCTGACTGCATTTCTCATATGCCTGCAGAGTTGAGAAGGCAGACACAGAAGCACACTAACAAACACACACACACACACACACACACACACACACACACACACACACCTGTCTCTTATACACATCTAGATGTGTATAAGAGACAAGAGGAGAGGAGAGGAGAGGAGAGGAGAGGAGAGGAGAGGAGAGGAGAGGAGATGGAGAGGTTACAGCCTGTTAAACACTTCACCACTTCAAATAGCAACATAAACTTGTATATTGAATGTTAAGTCTTCACCACCCAGTCACCAAGCTCACTTAGCTTAACATTATGTACGCTTTTTACATAACAAGGGTTAAAGAGAGTTTTTCTTCAAAATACAAAAAGATGATGACAAATGAAACATGGCAGTTTGAGAGCAGAATCTGTCCTCTAGCTCACCCATGTAGAAGACACGTCCCAAAAGACTGCATAGCACCACCACCAGCTACCGACTTCTCTATCAGAATAAGAGACTTTCTGAACTAACGTTAAAACGCACGAGTTCATCCAAAAGACAGTTTATTATTTATGATTGTTTTAAATATATGATCTACAATATTCATAGACTACAAAAGTAAGAAAAATCCCTGACGATACATAGAGAAACATGAAATATCACAAGCATTATTATAAAGCATTATAAAGGCTTATACATGCTTATAACAAGTTATAAAGCATTATATCTGCAGGCTTAAGGTGAAGTGTTACCTGAATTCTTATCCGTTTCATTGTGTTCAGACCAGCCTAGGCGTACCACCGTTCTCTCTGTACTGAGAAATAAAGAGATAAAAGACTTTTAAAAACAGTTTGAATAAAACTCCTGTTCCCCTCCATTATGTTCTACTGGACTTCGAATAAACCAAAGTTATCATACCTCTGGCATCTTGCTGTTTCCACGTAGCAACAGAGAGGTTGTTTTGTTACCTCTGGCATCTTGTTGTTTCC
>NW_019948344.1:7100-16160 GCF_002910315.2 Salvelinus sp. IW2-2015
CAGAGAGGAGGGAGAGGAGGGAGAGGGAGGGGAGAGGAGAGGAGAGGAAGGAGAGGAGGGGAGGGGAGGAGGAAGGAGAGGAGAGAGGAGGAGAGAGAGGAAGAGGAGAGGAGAGGAGAGGAGAGGAGAGGAGAGGAAGGAGGAGAGATGAGAGGAGAAGGAGAGGAGAGGGAGGAAAGAAGGAGAGGAGAGGAAGAGGAGAGGGTGAGAGAGGAAGGGAGAGGAGAGGAGAGGAGAGGAGAGGAGAGGAGAGGAGAGGAGAGGAGAGGAGAGGAGAGGAGAGGAGGGTTAGAGCTTGTCCGATGTTTCAGGACCAGCCTTAACACAGACACAATATTTAAACAATAAAGTTTTAAATTCTGTCTGTTTAATCCCTCTGATATCAGACGTGTCACTCAATAGACACAGTCTTGATGACCTTGGTACATGGAATCCAAGGTCGCCTCTCATGCGCTGTAAAGGTGACAACATGCTTCAGTTGGGTCGGCGCCGAGCACAACTCGGGTTAGCAGAACCAAACAAGTGTGCTAACATACTCCCTTAAAATAACTTTGCGTGAAAAAAGGAGAAAAAAAAAGCAGGAATAGTGCTGTTTGTCCATTTTGAGAAGCCGTAGCCCAGTATACACTGCCTCTTAATCTAAGATAACTCAAGAAATCTGTCATTAATTTTAGACGTTTTTGGCAAAGAGATTTTAGTTGCGCAATTTTTACATGTAACTAATATGTTTGGTGAGGCATTTTTTCAATTAAAAAAAATGTGCATGAAAACTACCAGTCTCTCATTGGATGACAACAAACACTTAAATGAAGAATCCCTACCGTTGACCAATCACTGAAGAAGGGGCGTAGACTTCGGCTCCAAACTTCGGCTTGTCCCCCCCTCCCAAAAAGATTTGTGTGCCCGAAGAACCCGAATAAACAACTAAATAACTGACAAAAAAAACGTCACAAAATGTCGTCCTTAATATATGCAGGAACTCTACCGAAATGTTTCGGATGAGAAGCAGATGCCTTAAGGCTTTGTCCCTTAAGGGGGGGGGGGCACACCCGGGCACACCCAGGCATTCCCACAGGCCATGTAGGAGAGTTCCTTTTGCCGCTTCACACAACATCCTGTTGGAGGCTGGTATTAACATGTAACTCAGATAACAGGACCGGTTTGGAGGCTGGTATTAACACGTAACTCAGATAACAGGATCGGATTGCACAGGCGTCACAAGGTGCTGTAATTTAGTCCAGAGATCATATGGCCATATCAAATGGCCCCCTATATAGAAAAACCTCATTTTTGAGAGGTCGTTTTCTTTCAAGATGGCAGCTAATCCACAGATCACTGAGAAGATGTATCTGTCCAGTCAGCCGGAGAGCCTCAGAGTGTTGCAGGTTTTTTTGTCAAACACGTCAGAGTTCAATTAACCTCCGGGGTTTCAGATACGTCTTGAGTTAATTTACGAGTTCTCCAAGTGCTCGAACACTGAAATGGCATCCTGTCCCTTTATATAGTGTACTACTTTATATAGTGTACCCCTTTATATAGTGTACTACTTTATATAGTGTACTACTTTATATAGTGTACTACTTTATATAGTGTACCCCTTTATATAGTGTACTACTTTATATAGTGTACCCCTTTATATAGTGTACTACTTTATATAGTGTACTACTTTATATAGTGTACTACTTCTGATCAGGGCCCATATGAAAGTAACGCATTAGGGACGATGGTCCCATTTGGCACGCAGTCTTTACGAGTGTCTCACAAAGGATGTTTTAAACAAGGAGAGAAGTACTGTGATGCAAACCACTAGAGGTGCATCACTCACACAGGTCAATACGGTCTGTCTTTGACAATTAACCAATCAGAGGACAACCTGTCAGGGAGCATACACTGTGTGGGAAGACAGCAGGAAGGATGGAATAACGGTGGGAAAACCAGGATAAATGGGAACGCTGTGAGAAAAAAACTCTGCTATGAATCCCAGCTCTGTCTCTCCCTTTTTTTTTAATCGCAACGGTCATCTCCAGAGAAAGGTGAGCGAGGAGGAACGACGCTTAAAATAACAGATCTAGCCTGCAATTCCCTGTGAAGATCCTTTGGAGAAATGCTCCATTGAAAGAAAGAGAGACGTCGTGCCTAGAAATGATCTTACAAATTTAAAGAATGGAGGAGGTCTGACAGTGAGGCTGCAGAATGTATTCATCTGTGTTAATACACAGTGAATCCACCTCAGCCTTTTACTGACGGAGGGAGAGAGAGAGGGGTAGAGAGGAGAGGGAGAGGTAGAGAAGGGAGGGAGAGGTAGAGAAGGGAGGGAGAGAGGGGAGGGAGGGGGAGGGGAGGGGGGGGGGGAGGGGGGGGGTAGAGAGGGGAGGGAGGGGAGGGATAATCAAGACAGAGAAAGTGACGAAAGACAGAGAGAGAGAGAGAGAGAGAGAGAGAGAGAGTGAAAAAAGACAGAGTGAAGAAAGGCAGAGAGAGAGACAAAGAGGGAGAGAGACAGAGAGAGAGTGAAAAGAGACAGAGAGAAAGACAGAGAGAAAGACAGAGAGAGAGAGAGTGAAGAAGGACAAAGAGAGAAAAAGAAACAGAGAGAGAGAAAAAGAGGGAGAGAAAAGTAGAGCACAGTCTTACAAAGCATATAAAAACTTGATCTGATAAAAGGACCCTGATTTGTTCCTCCACTGTAAAATAACAGTCAATTTAACAGCTTTTTCCAAGACCTATGAATAGAGAATTACCGAATTACAGGAGATATGGAAACATAGACATTTAGCTAGTATTTCAAATGAATATATGGCACAGGGCTTCTATACCCTCGTGGAAGGAGAGGCAGAGGGAGCTCCTCAAAACAACATATAAAATAACACTAAAATAGTGTAGTTGAAAAGGTTACAAGTAGAAAACAACAAAACAGAGCCCAGATGAAGGACAGAGCCCAGATGAAGGATAGGGCCCAGATGAAGGACAAAGCCCAGATGAAGGATAGGTCCCAGATGAAGGATAGGGCCCAGATGAAGGATAGGGCCCAGATGAAGTATAGAGCCCAGATGAAGGACAGGGCCCAGATGAAGGAATAGGCCACAGGATAGCGGTAAGCGATATATGCCCAGCCAATGAGAAACAGACACGAACCCAAGCAATGAAAGGGACATTTCCTGGCCCAGATGAAGGATTAGAGCCCAGTTGAAGGAGACGCGCCCCATATTGTCAAGGAGAGGCCTTAGCACCGGTAAGGTATCAGGGCCCCACTGCTGCCAATAAAGGTATAGGCACCATGGATGGAAAAGAGTAGAGCCACCCATCAGGACTAAAAGGATAGGAGACCCCCGATGAAAAGGAATAGAGTCCCCTGATGAAAGAACAGAGTCCCTAGGATGAAGGATGACAGGACCTTCACAGTATATGCATAGATCGGGCAGTACTGCAAGGATCAGACAAGCACATCAGTCAATTGACATAGCGAAGTCGATCCCCCATATTAAGGATAGCCCGCAGGCAGAGTGAAGATTCAGTCCTCCAGACCGAGGATCAGCGGCCCCAGGAATGTCGACTAGCAGACCAGAGCCCCACTGTACATCAAGATGAAGATAGCGAGCCCCAGTCTGTAAAGTTAGATGCACAGCATGATCAGCGCCCCAAGAACTTGAAAGGACACTTACGAAGCCCTTCAACAGAATCTGGAAGGATCCCGGACCCAGATTGTTTATTAACTTTTATGAAATGATGTGAGGGGCCCTCAGACTCTCTATTAGCAACTAGAGCCCAGAGTTGATGATAGATAGGGCCCAGATGAAGAACACAAGCCTCAGACATTGAAACGATTAGGACCACGCAGAGAAGAGATAGGGCCCAGTATGAAGATAATCCACCACCACAAGCCCCCAGATCGAAAGGGATAGGGTCCCAGATAAGTCATAGGACCATAATGAAAGTGTGATGAGCGCCCAGAATGTTAAGATACCATAATGCCACAGATGAAGAACAAAGCCCAGATGAAGGATAGGGCCCAGATGAAGGATAGGGCCCAGATGAAGGATAGAGCCCACTAGTTTTGACCAGAGCTCTACAGGGAAATGTGTGCCATTTGTAAAACATGCATTCTGCCCCATATTTGTATGTGGTGTGTAGAGACAGAGTAAAGAGAGAGGATGTAGACCTCTCAGCCATCTTAATAACACTCTCTTTGGGATGTGTCAGACCTCTGTAATTACAACAGTCCAAGGGCCACTCACCCCCCCCCAAAAAAAGTAACGTCGGAACGTTGCTCGGGAAATTACCCAAGATGCTCTGTGATTTCAATGCTAAACTTAAACATGTACGTGCATCAGTTTTGAATCAGACAGTTTCCCACGTTCAATAACATTATCTACACAATGTTGTTGAAATATCACTGTTCTGTTTCCTTGGTCACGAAACGACACACTTTTGATCGGGTGGCCCTTGGGACTAAATTATCAAGTTTAATTCATACAGAGCAACTCATAGCCTGGTTCCTCTCTAGGTTTCTTCCTGGGTTCTGGCCTTTCTAGGGAGTTTTTCCTAGCCACCGTGCTTCTACACCTGCATTACTTGCTGTTTGGGGTTTTAGGCTGGGTTTCTGTACAGCACTTTGAGATATTAGCTGATGTACGAAGGGCTTTATAAATAAATTTGATTGGATTTGATTGGATTTTACACAATCTAATTCATACGGTCCACCGTTATCTGTCCACTCCAACAACACAACAAAAACACAAATGCCATAGAAATACAATGCAATAGAGTTGCAACAAGCTGCTTCCAATGACAAATAGAGAATTTATGGACTTGACATTTTGCAAATCCATAGCCAAAATAACAGATTATTTCTGGGTGACATGGGAACTGGCATCCTTTAGTACCAGACTGTGTGATTGGATAAATCGACCATAAGAACACTAACTGCTCACCCACAGAGACAGAGTACAACTGGACTTTTCTTTGGCACACAGGTCAGACTCTAAGCTTTTTAAAATAGCCAAACAAACACACACACACATAAAACAGATTTTATGTTCTACAGCACATCAAAAGGACTGAGGACGTGTCCCATCTAATTTACTACTCTTCTAGTAGTGTACTATCAAGGGAGTATGGTACCTTTGGGGACAATTACAGTGATTAAGGGAGAATATGTCTGAAAAAAAAAGAATTTTGTTCCCAGAGAGAGATTGAGTGAATGAGTGAGTGAGTGAGAGACTATATACAGGGGGTACTGGTACAGAGTCAATATGCAGGGGCACCGGTTAGTAATGAGGTTATATACAGGGGGTACTGGTACAGAGTCAATATGCAGGCAGGGGCAGGTTAGTAATGAGGTTTCATAACAGGGGGTACTCGGTACAGAGTCAATATGCAGGGGCACCGGTTAGTAATGCAGCGTTTATACAGGGGGTCTGGCGTACCGGAGTCATATGATGCAGGGGACGGTTAGAATGAGGCTTATACCAGGGGGTACTGGTACAGGATCAATAGGCCGGGGTCACCCGGTTAGGTAATGGAGGCCTTATACAACCGGGAGGTACTCGGTGACACCGAGTCAATATGCAGGGGCACCGTTAGTAATATGAGGCTATATAGCAGGGGTACTGGGTACAAGAGTCAATATGCAGGGCACCGGTAGTAATGAGGCATATACAGGGGCGTACCGGTACAGAGTCAATATGCAGGGCACCGTGAGTAACTGGCTAATGACAGGGTCTATCTGGTAGCACATCCAAGTATGCAAGGGCCACCCGGTCTTAGTCCTGCCGGCTATTATTACAGGCGGTCACTGGTACACCCGAGTCATACTGCCCACGGGGGCACCCGGCCTACGTAATGAGGCCTATATACCAGGGGCGTACTGGCTACAGGTCAATATGCAGGGGCACCGGTTAGTAATGAGGCTATATACACGGGGGTACTGGTACAGCAGTCAATATGGCAGGAGGCACCGGTTAGTAATGAGGCTATATACAGGGAGGTACTGGTACACCCGCAGTGCAATATGCAGGGGGCAACCGGTTAGTAATGAGGCCTTATTACAGGGGTTACCTGGTTACAGAGTCAATATGCGGGGCACCTGGTTAGTAATGAGGTCTATAGACAGGGTATACAGGAATTGCAGGGCACCGGTTATATGAGGCTATAATACCAGGGGGACCTTGTGTACAGAGGTCAATATGCAGGGGCACCGGTTAGTAATCGGAGTACAGGGCACCGTTAGTAATGAGCATGTACACGGGGTAATGGTACAGAGTCAATATGCCAGGGGCACCGGTTACTCATGGCTATATACCGGGGGACTGGTACAGAGACAGATATCCACGGCACCCGGTTAGAGCACGGCCTTACTACGGGGTTAGAGTCAGATGGGCACCGGTATGTAATGGGTAGATACACGGGCACGTTAGTAATGAGGCTATATACAGGTGGTCTGGTAACATGAGTCAATATGCAGGGGCAACCGGTTAGTAATAGGGTTTGGAGTCCCTTAGAAATGTTCATTTGTTTTGAAAGAAAAGGCATTTGTTCCATTAAAAATCTAATCAAATGTGATCAAATACAGTGGTAAGACCATTGTTTTAATGTTGTAATGTCGACTATGGAAGCTTGGAAACGGCAGATCTTTAGGGAATATCTACCATAGGCAATAAGAAGCCATGTCCAGCACATCACACCTCTGTCGTCTCCACACGGCTACATTCTGCTGCAGCTAATCCAAGTCCTTAACATCTTAAACCCAGTTTAATTGACCATTAAACAACCCTCTTTGCAATATGTTAGGCACCAGCTGAAGACACTGTTGTCGTGGATAAAGCACCAAAAAATCGGCCCTGACTAGTTGAGTATCTGGCACGCATCAACTATTCCGTGGTTCGATTAAGGGCTCAAGAATGGGCCAGAAACAAAGAAACAGGACAAGTTCCCAATTGCAAAGAAAAGACATATCTCAGAGTCCAATAAAAATTAAGATTAAGATTAAAAGAAATAAAAGATTAAGATGAGCAAAAAAGAACACAGGAACACTTGGATCAAGAAACTCGCCTAGAAGGCCAGGAAATCCCAGGTCTCTCTTCACTGTGAGTTGAACTGACAGGAACTCTGTCCTAGAAGGCCAGCATCCCCATGAGTCGTCCTCTTCACTTTGACGTCTGAGACTGGACAAAGGAATCCTGTCCCTAGATAGCGCCCAGATTATCCCAGAAGTCTTCCTCTCTCACTTTGAAGTTTGCAGACCTGGACAGAGCGAACTCTGCTAAGCCATGCATCCCATGAGTCTCTGCTCTTCTTTCACTGTTGACCGTTGAGACCTGTACTAGAGTATACTCTGCCTAGGATAGGCCGCATCCCAGAGTCGTCCCCTCTGTCACTGTTGACGTGACTTGAGTACTGACAGAGGAATACTTGCCGCTAGAGGCTTAGCTACCTCCCGGAGTCCCCCTCTTCACTTGTTACGAGTTTGCCAGACGGGACAGAAGAACTCTGCCTAGAAGCCGCATGCCCAGAGTCGCCCTTGTCTACTGTTTGACGTGAGGACTGGACAGAGGAACTCTGCCTAGAAGGCCGGCATTCCTAGAAGGTGCCTCTCTTCCTATGTTGACGTTGAGACTGGACAGAGGGAACTCTGTGCTAGAGGCCAGCCCACTCCAGAGTGCCCTCGTCACTTTCGTGGTGTGTGTGTGACTGTGTGTGTGTTGTGCTGTGTCGTGTGTGTTCGTGGTGTGCTGTGTGTGGTGTGTGTGTGGTCGTGGTGTGTGTGTGGTGTGCTGCGGTGTAGTTGTTGTGTGTGTTGTGTGTTTCGGTAGCATTATACATAATTGTATGTTCCGAGGCCCAACTACCTTAATTAATTTAGGTCACTAGACATCAAACACACGGATTGCGTCTCTAACAGTTATGGTCTCTCACAGTATTGGTCTTCTTACTAGTAGGTCTCTAACAGTATGGTTCTAACGGTATTGCGTCTCTAACAGAGTCAACTTATGGTTCTCTAACAGTATGGTTCTAACAGCTATGGTCTCGTAACAGTAATGAGCTCCAGTCTTACAGGATTCTCTAAAGTTGATGTGTCTCTAACAGTATGCGTCACTAACCCAGCATGGCTTCTAACAGTGGCTATTGGTCCTTAAGTATGTTCTCTATCAGGGATGGTCTCTAACAGTATGGTCTCTAATCCAGTATGGGTCTCTAACAGTGGTATCGGTCCTCTTAACAGTATCGGTCTCATACTAGTACGGTCTCTAACAGTATGGTCTCCTAACAGTATGGTCTCTAACAGTATGGTCTCTAATCCAGGTCTATGTGGTCTGTCTCTAACATTGTGATAGGCTCTACGTATCTCAACAGGATGGTCTCTACCAGTCCGGTCTCTAACAGCATTGGTCTCTAACAGTGGTTATGGTCTTCAAACAGTATGGTCTCTAACAGGTGGTCTCTAACAGTTATCGGTCTCTAACGTATGGTCTCTAACAGCATTGGTCCTCTAACAGTGGTATGTGTCTCTACAGTAGGTCCTCTAACAGTGGTATGTGTCTCTCAGACGGTATGGTCCTCTATACAGTATGGTCTCCAACGTTACGGTCTCTAACACAGACGCGTGGTTTCTCTAACAGTGGTATGGTCCTCTAACGGTATTGGCTCTAACGGTGGTAGGTAATCTAAGTATGGTCTCTACAGCGATTGGTCTCTACGTATTGGTCTTCTAACGGTATGGTACTCTAACAGTGGTATGTATAAGTATCTAAGCAGTATGGTCTCTCAACAGTATGGTCTCTGAACAGTATGGTCTCTAACATTGTATGGTCTCTAACGGTATGGTCTCTAACGGTATGGTTCTCTAACGGTATGGTCTCTTCAACCCAGTATGGTCTCTAACAGTAGTGGTCTCTTTAAACCGTAGGTCTCTAACGGTATGGTTCTCTATCAGTATGGTTTCTAACGGGTATGGTCATCTAACGTATGGTCTCTAACGGTTATGGTCTCTAACAGTATGTCTCTAACAGTATGGTCTCTAACAGTACGGTCCTCTTAACATAATTGTGTCAAACAGACAGA
>NW_019948345.1:0-16159 GCF_002910315.2 Salvelinus sp. IW2-2015
CACTCCAATACCTTGACATTGTTGTCCTTAAGCCATTTTTCCACAACTTTGGAAGTATGCTTGGGGTCATTGTCCATTTGGAAGACCCATTTGCGACCAAGCTTTATCTTCCTGACTGATGTCTTGAGATGTTGCTTCAATTTATCCACATAAATTCCCTTCCTCGTGATGCCATCTATTTTGAAGTGCACCAGGCCCTCCTGCAGCAAAGCACCCCACAACATGATGCTGCCACCCCGTGCTTTACGGTTGGGATGGTGTTCTTCGGCTTGCAAACCTCCCCCTTTTTCCTCCAAACATAACGATGGTCATTATGGCCAAACAGTTCTACTTTTGTTTCATCAGAAAAGAGGACATTTCTCCAAAAAGTACGATCTTTGTCCCCATGTGCAGTTGCAAACTGTAGTCTGGCTTTTTTATGGTGGTTTTGGAGCAGTGGCTTCTTCCTTGCTGAGCGGCCTTTCAGGTTATGTCGATATAGGACTCGTTTTACTGTGGATATAGCTACTTTGTACCTGTTTCCTTCAGCATCTTCACAAGGTCCTTTGCTGTTGTTCTGAGATTGATTTGCACTTTTCGCACCAAAGTACGTTCTACTCTAGGAGACAGAATGCATCTCCTTCCTGAGCGGTATGACGGCTGCGTGGTCCCATGGTGTTTATATTTGCGTACTATTGTTTGTACAGATGAACGTGGTAACTTCAGGCATTTGGAAATTGCTCCCAAGGATGAACCAGACTTGAGGAGGTCTACAATTTTTTTTCTGAGGTCTTGGCTGATTTCTTTTCATTTTCCCATGATGTCAAGCAAAGAGGCACTGAGTTTGAAGGTAGGCCTTGAAATCCATCCACAGGTACACCTCTAATTGACTCAAATTATGTCAATTAACCTATCAGAAGCTTCTAAAGCCATGACATAATTTTCTGGAATTTTCCAAGCTGTTTAAAAGCACAGTCAACTTACTGTATGTAAACTTCTGACCCACTGGAATTGTGATACAGTAAGTTATAAGTGAAATAATCTGTCTGTAAACAATTGTTGGAAAAAGTACTTGTGTCATGCACAAAGTAGATGTCCTAACTGACTTGCCAAAACTATAGTTTGTTATCAAGAAATTTGTGGAGTGGTTGAAAAACGAGTTAATGACTCCAACCTAAGTGTATGTAAACTTACGACTTCAACTGTATATATATATATATATATATAGTGGCTACTTTGAAGAATCTAAAATCTATTTTGATTTGTTCAACACTTTTTTGGTTACTACATGATTCCGTATGTGTTATTTCATAGTTTTGATGTCTTCACTATTATTCTACAATGTAAAAAATAGTAAAAATAAAGAAAAACCCTTGAATGAGTATATACAGTACCAGTCAAAAGTTTGGACACACCTACTCATTCAAGGGTTTTTCTTTATTTTTACTATTTTCTACATTGTAGAATAATAGTGAAGACATCAAAACTATGAAATAACACATATGGAATCATGTAGTAACCAAAAAAGTGTTGAACAAATCAAACTAAATTTTAGATTTTAGATTCTTCAAAGTAGCCACTGTTGTGGAAAATTGCAAGATTATGTTATCGTGCTTGTAAGATTATATTACAATCTTTGTATTGCATTAGAATGGTTGTTTTATTCGACAGAATAGAGGATTCTGTCGACTATTGTGTGTGTGTGTTCCACTGAGGATGGGCCTCTATGAGATAGCACTGACAGAGGAGATTTACGATGTCTTTGGGTAATAAAGCCTAAAGAGCATTCCAGATAGTAAAGCTAATGTTTTTGTACTATGAAGTACCAGGAACGAGATTAGAACCTCGTCTTAGAGACCAAACTGAACGATAATTTATAGCGAATGCTATCTGGCTATGGGATACTCCTTTCTCAAGTAAAAGGCCCTTTGTGAAGAGTTCCTAAGATCTGTGGTTCGTCATGTAAGTTGAGAGAGGTGTATCTTGGCTATAAAATATCTTTGTATTCTACTGTAGGGACTCTCAGAATTCATTATAGACACTGAATTGATCTGAGAGTCAAAGGGCTATTGTAAAGCTCATATTATTAAAGATGAAGTTTAAGTATAACTCTGACTGGTGTGTGGTTTGTAACTCTCCTCATTTGGTAATACAGGAAATTGCCACGACACCACCCTTTGCCTTGATGACAGCTTTGCACACTCTTGGCATTCTCTCAACCAGCTTCACCTGGAATGCTTTTCCAACAGTCAACCGGCTTGAAGGAGTTCCCACATATGCTGAGCACTTGTTGGCTGCTTTTCCATCACTCTGTGGTCCAACTCATCCCAAACCATCTCAATTGGGTTGTGGTCGGGTGATTGTGGAAGCCCCGGTCATCTGATGCAGCACTCCATCACTCTCTCCCTTACATACCTGGAGGTGTGTTTTGGGTCATTGTCCTGCTGAAAAACAAATGATAGTCCCACTAAGGGCAAACCAGATAGGATAGCGTATTGCTGCAGAATGCTGTGGTAGGCATGCTGGTTAAGTGTGCCTTGAATTCTAAATAAATCCCTGAAAGTGTCACCAGCAAAGCACCCCTACACCATCCCACCTCCTCCTCCATGCTTCACGGTGGGAACCACACATGTGTAGATCATCCGTTCACCTACTCTGCGTCTCACAAAGACACGGCGGTTGGAACCAAAAATCAGACCAAAGGACAAATTTCCACGAGACTTGCTTGTGCTCGTGTTTCTTGCCCAAACAAGTCTCTTCTTCTTATTGGTGTTCTTTAGTAGTGGTTTCTTTGCACCAATTTGACCATGAAGGCCTGATTCCGCAGTGTCCTCTGAACAGTTGATGTTGAGATGTGTCTGCTACTTGAACTCTGTGAAGGATTTATTTGGGCTGCAATCTGAAGTGCAAATAACTCTAATGAACTTATCGTCTGCAGCAGAGGTAACTCTGGGTCTTACTTTCCTGTGGTGGTCCTCATGAGAACCAGTTTCATCATAGTTTATGGTTTTTGCGACTGCGCTTGAAGAAACTTTCAAAGTTCTTTAAATTTTCCGCATTGACTGACCTTCATGTCTTAAAGTAATGATTGACTGTCATTTCGCTTTGCTTATTTGAGCTGTTCTTGCCATAATATGGACTTGGTCTTTTACCAAATAGAGCTAACTTCTGTATACCACCCCTACCTTGTCACAACACAACTGATTGGCTCAATTGCATTAAGAAGGACAGAAATTCCAGAAATGAACTTTTAACAGAGTTAAATAAAGGTTAAATAAATAAATAACTAAAAATAAAAACAAGTCACACCTGTTCATTTAAATGCATTCCAGGTGACTACCTCATGAAGCTGGTTGAGAGAATGCCAAGAGTGTGCAAAGTTGTCATCAAGGCAAAGGGTGGCTACTTTGAAGAATCTCAAATATAAAATGTATTTTGATTTGTTCAACACTTTTTTTTGGCTACTACATGATTCCATATGTGTTTTTTTCATAGTTTTGAGGTCTTCACTATTATTCTACAATGTAGAAAATAGTAAAAATAAAGAAAACCCCTTGAATGAGGAGGTGTGTCCAAACTTTTGACTGGTACTGTATATATGAGAAATGCATTTTTTTTCTCTCTCAAAGCTGGAACTATGAATTCTGACACATAAACATACATATTTAAATCTTTTATAAAGTTAAAAAATAAAGAGCCTGACAAATTACAAGAAGAGAAGCTAGTTCAATTTTCTGTTCTGTTAATAAAATTGGCTATTAAATGTATGTAAATCACATGGTAAAATATAATAGACTACTGTATTTTGAAATGTAATTAGTTTTTCACATAGTGGTTTTATTGGTTAGAAAGTCACTTCACACTAGCCTTTACACAAATTATGAATGGATTAAATTAATTAACGAATAGAACAATATAAAATATTAAATTATTTTTTGACGACGTGATGATCACACAGGAAGTAATAGCAATACAGCCAAAGAAAACGCGTGTGACCTCCGTAATCGCGGAGATGTGTTTATCGCGAGACAGCGACCCTTCCTTTTTCCTTTCCACTCTGAGTCTAAGATGGTAGGTACAGATTCTGAAAACATCGTTAATGCTCCGACTTGTTAATCTAAGTCCATCCTCACTTTTACAGTAGCACAACTCAACCATTTCCATGTAACTATTTGTCTTGATGTCTTTGGTTTGAATTCCGAATGGTATTGACATACTATTTGGCATTTTAACGATACGGTTCAGTCCTTCACTACCGGTGGTTAGTGTGACAGTAGCTAGCTTGCTACCTGGTATTCTCACTAATTACTGAAAGACAGCGTGTAAATTAGACACGATAATGGTACTGCTGTTCGAGAAATGTCGGTAACTTTTGTATCTTCGTTTTGAGACATTTCCAAGTTAGAATGTATCGGATATCTGACTAGGTAGATGGCCCTAATTGAAAACGTGCTATTTGACCAGTGTTGGTGAACTGTTACTTCGCTGTCTCGCTAGTTAGCCGCTGTGTATGAGACTGCAACGTTATGCTTGACGGTATGCTACCAAATTCAAGTTGGGTATGAATTTGTGTGCTGTTTAGGTATGAGTTACACTCTAGCGTTAGTACACTCTAGACGTGATCTATCGTTTGAGGCCTAGCCATAAAGCATAGGGTTCAGAAGCATGCAAAGGTACATTTCCTGGCACAGTGATCAGAAATGTCATTAACACTGTAACTAATAATTAGGTTTTTAATTGATCAGTGCGTGAATGGCAAGCTCTCATGTATTTACCTGCACCATCTCTATTCACAGGGAGTCGACATCCGACACAACAAGGACCGTAAGGTGCACCGAAAGGAGCCCAAGAGTCAGGATATCTACCTGAGGCTCCTGGTCAAGGTAAGTGTTACAACCTTTATACATTGTGATTCAAGTTCACATTAAGGCATTGTCATGTAAACAAGTAGTCCGACAACTAAGTTGTTGATTTTCCCATCTTAATGTTAGCCTTTTTTTGGTTAATTGTCAAATCTATGCAGCACATAGCTCAGAGTAACCCTTGTGAACATTTTACATTGAGTAGTCAATACTTTCTACTTAATCTTCCCCACAGCTGTACAGATTCCTGGCCCGTCGCTCCACTGCTCCCTTCAACAAGGTGGTCCTCAGGAGGCTCTTCATGAGCAGGACCCACAGGCCTCCGATATCGGTGTCTCGCATGGTGAGTTACATCAATCCATCAATCCGTCCCTTTGCTGTGTTTTTAACCTGCTACAGAATCAAATTGCTACAATCAACTCAATTGAATGGCAGTCAAGTTCATAGATTCAAAGACTTAAGAGGGCAACAGTACAAGTGGAAGGACAACTTCAGCTGGTACTCCTGCTTATGCCTGTTGCGCTACA
Source organism: Salvelinus sp. IW2-2015 (assembly GCF_002910315.2). NCBI lineage: Eukaryota > Metazoa > Chordata > Actinopteri > Salmoniformes > Salmonidae > Salvelinus > Salvelinus sp. IW2-2015. The sequence goes on from NW_019948345.1 coordinate 5,369, forward strand.
ATGCTTTATTGGTGCTTTTGACACTTCCTTGCTCAAACATTCTAGTTATGATTCTCTTTTGACCTTTGACTTCTATGTTGTGGTTAATTTCCCTTCTGATGATTTGGTACCTTTGAGTGAGCTGGAGAACTTTCCACCTCTCATGTGACTTCTTGAACATGTCCCATTTGGGGTGGCAGGTAGACTAGCGATTTAAGAGCATTGGGCCAGTAACCAAAAGGTCGCTGGTTCCAAACCCACCAGGTGAAAAGTCTGTCATGCCCTTATTGCTCCTGTGTCTGCTAAATTTCTTAAATGTAATGGCCCAGTTTCCCAAATGCATCTTAAGACTAAGTTCATTGTTGGAGCATTGTACAATGTCAGCGGTTTCCCAAAACCATCGTTACTAAAATTGGACTTGAAACCGCTCATTATTTACCGAGTCTGTCGTTGGATGCTTTTTTTGCCCATCTGCGTCACTTTATACACAAGATCTCCGCTAAACATGGAATCAAGATGTTTCTTACCGCAGATAACTTCAGAACAAAGTTGACTACAATGTCTTTATTGTTACAAATGAGTAAAGGATAAATAAAATAATCTTGCAATGGAAACCGAGATGACCGCATTAAAACAGGCTAAAGGGGATATAAGTGGTATCACTGAGTGGTCATGACTTCAAAACCAACTTATACGCTGATGATATCATACTAACACTGTCAAATCCCAGCTGTACGATACCAAGGGTCCTACAGCTCATTAGGGATGACGTTATGAGATGGACCGTTCTAGCTTTTAGCACTATAGGGACGAGCAGAGGTGATAAAGAACATTCTCCCTAGGCTACCGTTCCTTATGTCCTCTGTACCCCTTCAATTCCCTCAGTACTGGTTTAAAGAGATGTGTAGTTTATTTTTTGGCTTATTGTGGAAAGATAAGAAACCAATAATTAACCATAAACTGTCCATATCAAGAAGCAAGGGTGGATTAGCTGTTCCTGTTTATTTGTATTACTTGTCTTGTGACGGTAATTTGATCTCTATATCATCATTATGGTATTTCCCCAAGTGCTACTGTAAGATAACTCAAGTGTGTTTTCATGTGACGTGGCAAAGATACTTCATAAAAGGTTATCTATGAAGCATCCCTCATGTCCAATATGGAACAACCCTTGTTTACTACAGGGAGAAAGACATTGGCTAATATTACCTGGCTATGCCAAAACATCAGTCAGGTGGGGCAGGTCGTAAGGGATGGTGATATCAAACCATTTTAAAGAGTTGATAGCAGAGTTTGGCTTAAATAATATGGCATTTCTACCTTATTTGCATCTTAAATCAATAATCTATTTCCTCATGGTGTTGATGTGGGATCTAAAAGTGATGGACAACACACTAAGGGGTGCTGCTAATGGGAAAGGAACGGTTTCCACCTTATACAAGCTGGTTGGTCTCTCCTCCCCAAACAGCAACATCCCTACTCCGTTACATTGGGAACAGGACTTGGGTGTATCTCTCACCGCAGTACAGTGGGATGCAATATGGAAAAACATTGATATCCAACTAACTGTAGGGTATAAAATTATTCAAATGGTCTTACATAGGCTTATATTACACCTCACGTGTTGAAAAAAAAAATGGATCAAAGCCTTTCAGAATTGTGTTGGCATGGCTGCGGTGAGGTTGGTACACAAATGCATATTTTATGGAAATGTCCAGCTGTCAAAAGATTGTGGACTGAGGTAGATATGTTGTCTGTCCTGTAGTGTGACTGCTAGGAAGTAGGGTGGACAATATCCAACCTAGAACCACGCAGCGTATCACTGTACTGGCCTTCCTATCAGTCAAATCAACAATTCTTCTGAATTGGAGAGAGTGTAATCCACAGAGCTCCAGCGTGGAAGTCATGGATTTGTTGACTATGGAAAGAGTGTCATCGGCCCTCCAGGACTATGACAACGGTCTAGACTCTAGCGGGTCTCTGGGACATAAGAATATATGTAAATCAAAGAGCCTTGCCTAATATTAATAATCTGTATGTGTTTGAACTGTACACCCCCCCAGGCTTGAGTCCAGCCAGGTCACACAGGATAGGATAAAACACAGGCTACATATAAAACATATGCCTATTTCAGTCATCTAAATTGATTTGCTGTTCAATTAGTTATATTTTTTATAATTGTAGGCTTTTGCTTCAATATTTCTTGTGTAACATGTGCAATGATGACAAATCTTATTTGGTGCATTATTATTGGATTAGACAAAACTGCCTAAATATTTGTAGTCAACAGTGGTAATATCCCTCTAGGGTCTGATCTGTCGTCAGTATGATTTGAATGGAGAAAGTTGATCTGAGAGCTGCCTTTCTTTCGTTCCGATCAGTATCGAGGCAGCTCCAAACCATGCACTTGCGAACGTTCTCTCCGTGGTGTTTTTGGGATACTGGTGTTACATATTCGCCAGTTTGTAGGAACGATGCATCAATTATCCCTCGTTAGCCTAAGTTCCATTGCTATTGAGAAACCGGGACAATGTCCTTCCAGGTTTATTGATATGAATACATAGCAACGTGAAAGCATCTTAGTATTTATCTTTACTGTGTGGCGGTTGTCCCTCTTCTGAACTATTTGCCTTCCTCTTCAGATCCGTAAGATGAAACTGCCTGGACGTGAGAACCGAACTGCAGTTGTCGTGGGAACCGTCACTGATGATGTCAGAATTCAGGATATCCCCAAGCTCAAGGTAAAGGTTGTTTTAACTTACTGGATGCCTGTTTGGGTCAGGATTTTGCTCCAGCACTAACACACCTGGTTTAACCTGGGGTGTATTTATTGCGGAAACTGTTTAGGAGCAAAACTAGCGTTTCTATTAGCCAAATTCAGGTAGGTCCCTCTCCGTTCCCTTTGCTTCCGTTTTAAGAAACGTTTTGCAACAATCGGCGGAGTAAATACACCCCTGACTATTTTAATCTGGTGTTGGGCTACAACAAAAGCCTTCCCACCCTGTAACTAGGTAGCTCTTCCGGACTAGGGTTAGACATTTACATTACATTTACGTCATTTAGCAGACGCTCTTATCCAGAGCGACTTACAAATTGAAAAGTTCATACATATTCATCCTGGTCCCCCCGTGGGGAATGAACCCACAACCCTGGCGTTGCAAGCGCCATGCTCTACCAACTGAGCCACACGGGACCACAGTGAAGACTACTTCACTGAAAATGAATTAAGTGTTAACATGAGTTGCTAAACGTGCTCTGTTCTCCCTTCGCTCAGGTGTGCGCTCTGAAGGTGACTGACGGCGCTCGCCGCAGGATCCTGAAGGCCGGAGGTCAGGTCATGACCTTTGACCAGCTGGCTCTGGCTGCCCCCAAAGGACAGGGCACCGTGCTGCTGTCAGGTAAGAACACTGCTAGTTTGAACGATGTTCAAGTTTAAAGTTATGCTGGGAATATTCTGTTGTACCTTTGCTCCACAGTCCTGTTACTGTTATCACCGCCACAGTTGGATTATGGCTAAACCCTGCCTATTTCTACAGTTTCTCTTAAACCTAACCTTAACCACACTGCAAACCTAAATCTGCCTAAATTAAGGCCAAAAAGTTAATTTTGTGTTCATTCATTTTTACATCATAGGCAATTTTGGCTTTGTGGCTATTGAGTAGTGACAACCCTGTTACTCTGGTCTGAAACTCGCTTGTTTTCCTTCTTTCAGGACCCCGTAAGGGCAGAGAGGTATACAGGCATTTTGGGAAAGCCTGTGGAACCCCCCACAGCCACACCAAGTGAGTATTGTACCCCTTTCTTGAGATTGTTGCTCTCCTAGGGTTTCATTCAATATCTATCAATTGAGAGAATGTTTTCCAAATTGTTTGACATGTTCGTTCCAGTTTGGTTTTCAATGAAAATCACCAATGTTTTTAAACGGAGGACACTTTCTGAATATTGAGAACTTGGATAAGATGTTTTGTTAGTACAGGGGCTTGTTGTGGAGGGCCCTACTTTAGAATTAGGATACTAGATGTGCCTGTGTAGAGAAGGACAAACATGTTTCTCTGTCATGTAGAAACAATTGTCCGTTTGTCTGAAATGTTCTAATCTATATATTGCACCTCACTGAATTAGCCCCTGAGCCCAGTGTTAAAAAAACGGCAATTGCATTAATTGTTAGAATTTAGTATTTCAAAACTGGTAAATGAGATTGGGTCCTCTGTATAGGGATTTGGATTTTGTAATCCAATCTGACATTTAATCATCAGGATTATTTGTTTTTGCGTTTTTCAAAAGTTAGTGGTTAGGGTTGTTTTAGATGGCGATAATACTGATCCCACTGGAAGGGTGCATTCAGGGTGGGTTTATAAAGGTGAAAGGCACTACAACCAAGATATGTCAATATAACTAAGGTGAGGAGGTTTAAAATACTCTTACATCTGAAAATTATTTTGACTGCAGTATAGGTACTAAATGTGGCAATTTTGTTTGTATTGAGAAGTGTCAAATACAGGGATGATTTCAAAATAGGTCATCCACGTGATTCATGTAGATCTTAGCCTAAATTGGAGGGGGGGTACTTAGCCGTGATGGTGAGATGGCGGTGTCAGACAGTGATGGTCCTTCTATTATGTTGGATTAATTAATCTTTCATTTCGCTATGGAAGAACAAGAGCACAGGCCAGTCTGGCTAGGCTTTTGCGGTCACGTAGACAGAGACCTGCCGTAAGGGAAAAGGAGCTCAGTCACGCGTGCGACTTTACATAAATGTTGTCCACGTTTTGGCCTACACCAGTTTGCGTCCCTGCAAGTAATGCATGTACCTTTTTGATCCGTGTTTAATCGTCACCTACAGGGGTTGCAGGTGTAATGCAGGGTACAGTGAAAATCTTACGATATAAATACAAATAGCACAAATCTATATAAAATACAAATACCACTAATACATTAGTTTACTCCTCTCGGTTCCCTATGACAGTTTAGTGTTAGTGCCATAACTGTCCAGTAGATGCGAGGTGTAGGTAGGCCTGTTCAAAAGCACTGAACATCTGATCAGTGATCTTGATGTTGTGGCCTCTTGATCAGAATGATCCATCTGATTTTATTTTTACTTTATTTTCAAAAATTCCAGATTGACCTTGAATTGCAAAACGAGGATTCCAGAATATGGATCATTCTGATCCAAATAAACATTTATTGGTGCAGAAAAATTTGTTGAACTCAAATGTTATTTACAAATATTAACAATGTATACGCCTGAGTTCCACTAGATTTCACTTTCTCAACCAGTTAATCATATTCAGTGATTACTTCAAGAACGGAGAAGGGGAATGCCATAAAATTTTTCTAATACGTTAGGCCATGCTGTATTTTGTTAGTTTTGTCCTCAGTCTATTGCTTTGGTTTACATTGAGTTGATGGACAAGGCAACATAATCAACATATTATCTGCAGAATCTAGGAAGTTGTTTGAAACACTTATAAACACTGAATAATTGGCATATCTCTTCTCCTCAGGCCCTACATTCGCTCCAAGGGCAGGAAGTTTGAGGCTGCTCGTGCCAGAATCCAGCCGTGGATACAAGGCTAAAGTCTCTTTTGTTTTCCCGGAATCTGATACAAATAAGATAGTGATTGATCGATGTCTCTGTCCATTTATTTTTCAGAGCTTTGTTGCGCTGCATAGTACTTCACTCTACACATTTTCTTGTGCAAACCTATGGACAATTTGATATCAAGCTACTATTCTATTCACTCCTAGGCCCAGTTTTATAACATTTAGTCACTATAATAACAAGGTCAATGCCTTGTGTAATATTTTTTTTTAGACAGGTGATGAGTGCATTGGAAGCATGGACAGTCTAGCCTAGACTGCTTGAGTCCAGTCTTGTCCTCAGTGTCATGATCGACTGAAAGTCACTATCTGTGGCCTCCACAATGTGGTGCACTGGCGCCGTTAACTATTGGAGAATGTCGGTAGGTCCCGAATGTCTTTCCTTATCAGGATTGGACTTCCTCCCCGCCGCTCAAACTATCCAGCCCTCCAGTGTTTCATACACGCTTCCTGGAGGATAACCACAGAGCCTTCCTACGGAGCAAGCAAGCCGGGGAGGTAGAATGAGGTAATTTGAGTTCAGTCTATACAGTTGAGGGTTAATATTTACACGGTTATTTTACCAATTGAGTATTAAGTAGCTATCTCCAAACTAGCTAGTCAGCATATTGTTGCTAGCTGACGTTGGTGAAATGACAAAATGATGGCTAGCCGGCTAGTGCCTCGCTACTAACGTTAGCAAATGACAAGCGTTAACTACAGTTAATAATCATTGCTCAGCAGTCTACTCTGCGTAACTATTGATCAGTTAGCTAGCTACTTCTGACGTTTCAAATTGTCATAGCCATGTTGATTGTGTTGACTGGTAGCTACAGTAGCCATCGCCAGGGAATACAGTATACAAAGCAGTTACCGTTCGATTGGGGTTAGCAGCAAACTAGACAATTTAAGATATCCCAACTTGTTACAGTAGCGGATAGCATGCTAGTCAACAATGCTGTGTTGAAAATCATGTATTGGCTAGTCATAACGTTAAAAGCAACTGGTTTATCCTGGCTAAAAGCTCGGTCTAGCCACAATATCTAACGTTAGATCGCTACGAAACTATTAGCTAACTAGTAGCTCGATGGCTTCATTCTAAGCCAACGTTATTTGTCTGTCGCTCTATCCTGCTAGCTAGCCATCCGAGAAAGGATCACACATTTCTAAACAATGTTGTGTGCAAGACTGCCAAATGGATCCTAAATGTTCGGAGCACAGCCATAGTAAAACTAAATTAGAACGGCGATACCCGCCACCCTGCATTTCAAGGACACAATGTGTAACAATCGGCACGAGCAAATGCACCAAGTATTATTATTATTTTATCAGAGGCTCCATATCTGCCAAGTCTTGATTGTGTCAGCACCTTAGATAAAGGTTATCGACTGAACATAACAGTTGGTACTTAAAAGGAAGCCTCTTATGGGTCCGTTATGTTATATCGTCTATGATAGCTGAATCTGAATGATAGACACTTTCCTTTGAATTAAGCTTTTCCAGGTTACATGTTAACCAGCACATTGTGTTTTCAGTCCATAGTATTTCACTAGTAAAAATGTAAAGAAGCAATTGGTGATGACTGAGTAAACTATATTTGAAGGTCGCTACAAGTTATGCCTGCCGAAGCCAGTCATGGGCAAGAATCTGTCTAGTAGGCTAATCCGTCTGAATCATACTTCCACTGGTTACAAATTGTGAAAGAGAGTAAGTAAGTAGACTCAAGACTGTCTGGACAAACGCCACCCGTCAGAATGTGTCCACCAAACTCGGTTAATTTCATTAGGCATACGTGGTAATAAACCAGTGTTAATTTACCCAAATTAGGTCTTCGCATCAGTGAGCACAGATGTCAGGAACGTGTGATTCTAAATCAGTGTGGTTTAGCCATCATGGCATGACTTCAAGGAATACTGGACATGGGGATAATGCATGCACACAGATTGCCTAATCCTGTTTAAACCACAATCTCTCACGAGTTTGCTGCCCTGCTTTCACTTCTGCAACTGGCCAAAGAGTCACTCACCTTTTGGAACAATATAAAACTGTTTCGGACTGTGAAACACGCATACACATCACTCTAAACTTAGAAGCAGGACATGTGGAGAGAGGACATGGTGAGGGAGCCTGTCTCAGTCACTCGGCTGGAATGTTGGAAACGTTTATTTGAAAGTAATTTTCTCCTTGTTTTCTACTGTTCTATTGTTTTCACAATGACTGTCTTACAAGGTGCGACTGCACGTGTTTTTGTCAACGAAACATAAAGTTACTTTTGGGTGGAGTGACATTGATACTAGAGCTGGGACGATAAACTGAAAATTATCGTCACCAATCACTTATTGCAGGCATTTTACTAATATTGTTCATTACGATAAGTACTAGCCTATACTAGAGAAATGTGGAGTTTGAAATGAAATACGTTTGCTAATATGGGTGCTTGTTAATGGGACAATTGATGGCTACAACCAGCAAACCATTAGTACTAGTTTTAAAGGGACATTTTTATTGATACTAGTCACTTCCTTTATGCTTCTTCAGCACTTGAATATATAGAATGAGTATTTTCTGCTGGAACACATTGGAAGCTAATAGATTGCTAATACCAGTGTTTCTCTCTAGGTATACATATCTATGTGAAGGAACAAGAACATGGACCCTTGAACTCAGGAAATGACACACCCCCCGGCACAATCTAGTAACGTTTTAGAGTTTTTATTTGTTTTGTTTATTTTCCATCTCTGTCTTTGATGGAAAACAACTGATTATGTGGCATTTTTCATTCAGATGACACTTAGAATTGGACATTGACCGCGTAGCTATCTCACTACTGTAACGCCTGCTTGTCTCTTGAAGAGTGATATTTAAATTCTACCTTGACACACCTTTCTCCTGCCTCCACATATCTCTCATTTCTGTGGAAGACCGGGACGTTTGACATCAGCACTTAACACGCAATATTCCACCACAATCTAGTGCTAAGTAAATTGCTATAGCCTCCTTGCAAGACCAAGGTGTGTTCATTTTGGTCTGATTTATAGTTTTAAGATGTATTGTTTTATTTTATGTTATTTAAACTCTTGGTTGACATGTAGCCATCATTTCTAAGCTGCACTTTATTGATAAATATCAAGATAATTTCAAACTGTAATTTAAGCATATCTTTGAGTTATATTTTTTTAATCTTTAGGGGTATATATATAATGTTTTAATTTTAAACTTGAAAAGTATATCGTTTTTGTTTACAAGCCTTGTCTGTCGATCATTCCGAAATGGACAAATCTAGAATCTGATAGCATTTAAGGACAAGGAAGACATAATCTGGAATTGACAGATCTAAGATCGATCCTTGTCTTCGGCATTTGCGTTGTGAAGGCTGGTGTTTTTCATTGTTTTTATGTTCCTCTGTTGGATTGACACACTAAAGAGAAGAATCTCCATCTGAAGGCCAGTGGGAGTTATTTTTTCTTGGATCGTACAATACTTCTTTGAGTGCAGATGGATTTCACACGTCAAACTCGGAGGTGCTTTTGTGGCGTTGCCTTTGCAATTCAAGCACTGAAGTGGAAGAATGATTTTAAGGTTTCAAGGATAAATAACTTGTGTTTTTAATACAGACTGACAGGTCTATAGTTATATTTTGGTCTTCCTAGCAGATCCTAAGGAGAGGTGCTTCTATTTGATTCTCCTTTAAGGTGGCCATCAGTGGCGAAATGAACTGACATGTGTATCACTGCCTGAATTTAAACAGGCTTATTCCATCCAACAAACTGCCAACTGCATGAAACACTCACACACCGTCCACCTGTCAGGAAACAGACCGTACCTACCCTAAACCTGAGGGTTGGAAGTCCTCTCCCGTCAAGCCCCCCACACTAAGGATGCGTTCCCCAGAGCCCCCCCTCCCATCCCCAGCTGAGGCGCTCCTCCACTGCCAGTTCGGGGGCTGGGGAACGGACAGCAGCTGCAACAGCTGCCCCAACAGTCCTGGAGGTCCTGGGGGTCTGTCGTCCCCTTCTCCCTCCCCCAACCCCTCTCCTGCCTCCAGCTACGCCTTGACCCTCACCCCCTCCCACATCCACGTCCAGCGCCTGGCCCCCCGCCCTGGTAAAGAGGCACGTCTAATACTACCCCTGTCAGAGCTGGCAGGGTGCAGCTGTCCCCGTGCCCCTGCTCCCCCCTTGCTGGTTCTATACTGGTATCCCCCGGGGAGGCGGAGGAAGGGGGTGTCCAGGAGGAGGCAGGTGAGGGCGTACCTGGCTGAGGCCAGGGTGGAGGCTGAGAGGTGGTCCACTGCTATACAATGTCTGCTCAGGGGAGTCGCCATCACTGCTGACACAGGTGAGTGTGTGTTCCACTAACACAGCTACAATCAGTTATCTTGTCTGTTTGTATGCTATGTTACAGTCCAGGCACACTATGTGTAGGTTCAGAGGTTATTGTAACATCCCAGTTGTTGGAATCAGTCTGATGTTCCCTAATGCCCATCATAAAGACAGGCACAGTGTCACCGTGAGAGAGAATGAAGCCAAATCAGCACTCGTTATGGCGTTTGACGTCGACTACTTCCTATCCTGTGTACAGACTTTAACTGTGCCTTCATTAACTTAATGAGCACCATTCACTCCATAAAGTTTGTTTCCATAAATGAGAGCGTTTATGTTAGTTATTGTTAACTGGAGTCATACAGGGTGACCTGAGGTCCTTTTGATGTAGGAGGCCAGAGGATACAAGTGAATATAGGCCTAGGCTACTGTATGAATACCATGCATGTTCTAACAGATACAGGCTAGTTCAGTTCATTTCTGACCATGCTAGATATAGGCTACTGCATAATGGCTGTAGAAAACTGTATAATGGCCATGTGATAAAGAATGAATGGATATAGCCCAATGCTGTTGTACGTACATACAGCATGCTATGTTCAGTCAGGAGGCCTGACTATTAAAAGTCTTTAAGTATTGTTTAAGGGTTCATTCATGTATGTGAACAAACGTGTTATTTAATTTTTCTTGTGTGTGTGTGTGTGTGTGTGTGTGGGGGAGCTAAGTTATCCCTTTAACACTTCATTTCCTCTACTTACTCTGTCTCTGCTCTTATCTGTCCTACACACACGGTCTGTATCATTCAGCGTCTAACCAACACGGCCTCCCTCCCTTCCCACTAACTCCCACCCCTCACTCACCAACACGGCCTCCCTCCCTTCCCACTAACTCCCACCCCTCACCAACACAG
>NW_019948345.1:16236-22806 GCF_002910315.2 Salvelinus sp. IW2-2015
ATTGAGAGAGATTCCTGACGGACAGCGGTCAGTAGAAGATGCTGAACCAGGAGGTTGAGATGTTCTGTCGACAGTCAGTAGAGATCTGAACCAAGAGAGGTGTGTTCGACAGACAGTCAGTGGAGATCTGAACAAGAAGTTGGTGTTCTGACAACAAGTCAGTAGAGATCTGAACCAGAAGGTGGTTTTCGTCGTCACGTGAGATCTGAACCAGAGAGTGTGTTCTGACAGACAGTCCTTAGATTTAGCCCTTTATGTCTCTGCTTAAAAACTAAAGTCCACGCATAGATCAATGTGTGTGTGTGTGTGGTGGTGTTGTGTGGTGTGTGTGACGTGTTGTGTGTGTGGTGTGTGTGGTGTGTGTGTGCTGTGTGATGTGTGGTGTGTGGTGTGTGTGTGTGTGTGTGTGTGGTGTTGTATGTAATATTAATTAGGTCAAACACTCTTTACCATTAAATGAAGTTCTGTCTAAAGATGCATAGATGTTTTTCCATCAGACTGGGCACACAGCTATGTTCCCAGAATGGCATCCTACGTTCCCTATATTGGCTACTTGTGGCCCTATGTGCCCTGTTTCTATGTTAAATCCTTCTGAGTACTCTGTCTGAGTCTCACCCGATAGTTCCTGGCAGGCTGAATTTCCGACGTGGCGCCACAATTGATTCGTGCTCCATAGGGAATACTTAACCTGCCATAAGCCCAGCCCTTGAGAGAAGGGCAAGTTTTTCTCGTTTCAGAGAAGAGAATGTGGTTGGTCTTATTGCATGGTGCGTGTTTTGATGTGCGACCAGTGAGCAGAAACTGCAGCCGATTGGAGAGTGGACTAGTTTTATTCTCCTCTACTGCTACTTGATGTAAACCAGACTAGTTATTCCTCTCTGCTGTTAGAATGTAACGCAGGCTAGTTATTATTCTCCTCTCTACTGTTGAGATGTAAACGCAGACTTTTATTCTCCTCTCTGCGTGTTAGATGAAACACAGAACTACATTTATCTCCTCGTCTGACTATTAGATGTAAACCAGACTAGTTTATCTCTCTCTGCTGTTAGTATTGTAAACCAGACTAGTTTATTTCTCTCTCTGCTGTTAGATATTAAACCAGACTATTTATTCTCCTCTCATACTGTTAATGTAAACCAGGGTAGTTTATTTCCTCTCTGATGTTAGTGCCTAACCGCAGGCTTGTTTATCTCCTCTCTGCTTTAGATGTTAACGGACTAGTTTATTCCTACTCTCTGCTGTTAGATGTAAACCAGACCCTAGTTTAATTCCTCTCTCTGTATTAGATGTAAACCAGACTAGTTATTAGCTGTTTCAGGGTAAGTTTGTCGACTTAATAAGTTTTAAAAACAATGATGTTCATGGACGGTTATATGTTATATGCAGAGGGTCTTGCAGACAGTAGTTACACGACATATATCATTACGTGTGGGTGGTGCTGTGTGTGTGGTGTCTGTCCTTTTCATGTCTGCCATGGCGGTGATGCTGTTGGTGTAAGACCTGGTCCTAATGAATTGTTGTGATTGTGGCTGATGTTGTCGGGCCCGCCTGCAGGCTTACCTGGTCCCTGCTGTGTGGTTGGGCCAGCCCTGCAGGCTACCTGTCCCTGCTGTGGTCATGTGCCCAGCCTGCAGGCTTACCCTGGTACGCCGTGGCTGTTGGTCGGGGCACCCAGCCTAGCAGGCTTACCCACTGGTCCTGCTGTTGGTCGGGGCCCAGCCTGGCAGGCTTACCCTGGTCTGCTGTTTGGTCAGGGCCAGCCTGCAGGTGTTACGCCTGGTCCCTGCTGTTGTGTCGGGGCCGCAGCTGCAGTTTACCCTGAGTCCCTGCTGTTGGTCGAGGGCCAGTGACAGGTTTTACCTCTCCCTGTGTTGGTCGGGCCCAGGCCGCAAGTTTACCCCTGTCCTGCTGTTGGTCAGCGCCCCAGCTGCAGAGCCCGCTGGGTGGCCGCTGAGTTACCGCTGCGTTCCCTGCTGTTGGTGCGGGCCCAGCCTGCAGGCTTACCCTGGTCCCTGGCTGTTGGTCGGGGCCAGCTGCTAGGCTTACGCTGTGTCCTGCTTGTTGTCGGGCCCAGCCTGCAGGCTACCTGGTCCCTGCTGTGTGGTCAGGGCCCAGCCTGCAGGCTTACCCTGGCCCTGCTGTTATGGTCGGGGCCCAGCCTTGCGGCTTACCTCTGGTCGCCTGCTGTTGGTCGGGGCCCAAGCCTGCAGGTGCTTACCTGTCCTGCTTGAGCCTGCCTGTCTGGTCTTGGGGGGCCCAGCCTGCACGGTTTACCCTGGTCCCTGCTGTTGGTCGGGGCGCCAAGCCCTTGCAAGGTGTTACCCTGTGCTGCTGTGTTGGTCGGGCGCCACCTGCAGGTTTAGCGCTGGTCCCTGCTGGTGGTCGGGGCCAGCCTGCAAGGTTACACTGGTCCTGCCGTGTTGGATGCGGCCCAGCCTGCAGGCTTACCCTGGTCGCCGCTGATTGGTCAGGGCCAGCCTGCCAGACATTGACCCTGGTCCTCTGTTGTCAGGGCCCGGCCTGCAGGCTTACCCTGGGTCCGCTTGGCATCCGCTGAGTGTACTGCCGCTCTGGGGCCCAGCCTGCAGTTACCCTGGGTCCCTGCTGTTGGTCGGGGCCGCAGCCTGCAGTTTCCGCTGGTCCTATGTGTGTGTCAGGGCCCAGCCTGCAGGCTTTACCCTGGTCTTGATTTGTCAGGGCCCAGCCTGCAGGCTTCCCTGGTTGATGTTGGGCGGGCCAGCGTGCGGCTTACCCTGCGGTCCTTTGCTGTTGTCGGGGCCAGCTGCAGGCTTACGGCTGTCTCTTTGGTGGCGCCCTGGTAGTCCGTGTAATCCCTGTCTGTTGGGGTGTCTGGGGCCAAGTCACCAAGACACTATTTTGGGATTCCCACAGCTTGCTACCAGTGTGTTTGGAATGATTCATAGGCAGTCTTCCTGACGAGGTCAGCTGTGGACACACGCACAGGGAGTGTGTGGCGTTAGTCGTTGTACAGTTGAGTGGTCTAGGAGCAGCGGCTGTTGGTGCCTGCCAAGCGAGAGATGGCAAAAGATGGCAATAGAGACGAAAGACTACAGAGAGAGAGTACGCTGCTACCCTAGAACACTCTGTTAATTCAGTATATGGTGAGGGGAATGTTGTACTGAAGCTAGCTACAGAGTTCATGGTGGCTGTAGTACTCAGCTCTGCGAGACAAAACAGCCACTTCATGTGGACAACTACTTGTCACCTGAGCAGCTTCACATTATGTTCGACAGCACAGTTCCAGCACTCTCCTGTCCACAACACTTTATCAGCATCCAAATGGCAGCCTATTTCCTATTTAGTGCACTACTTGCCCAAGACCCATCAGGGCTGCTCGTCAAAAGTAGGGCACTTTTTTAGGGGACATGGTGCCATTTGGAAGCCAGGTGAATGTTTCTCCATGGATTGACTCGCTCTCCGACGTTTCATCATGAGGAGAACTCTCCCTGCCCCAAGAGCTGGCAGCACAATAATGGATGGGTTGGAAGGAAAAACAAGCTCAAGTCTAAGTGGGGAGAAAGAAATTACATTATTTAGTGCTGTTTCTCTTCCCTGTACTCTCTCTACTTCTGTGTCTCTTCTTCCTGTCTCCTCATAGCTGCTCTTCATCCTATCTCTGTTCTACTGCTCATGTCTCTGTCTTCTGTGTGTACATGCTCTCTCGTCTGTCCTTCGTCTCCCTCTGTCTCCCTCTCTCTGCTCTCTCTCTCTGTCTCTCTCTCATTGTGCGTCTCTCTCTCTCGCTGTCTCTCTGTCTCTGTCTCTCTCTGTCTCTCTCTGTCTCTCTCTGTGTGTGTGTGTGAGATGCCTAGGAAAGCAGAACAGGCCCTTCACATAGGGCTGCCGGCTGCAGCAGGCTCTCACAGGGAAGCGGAATCCTCCGTCACCCCCTCTCTAAAGGGCCAGTCTGAGATTAATACATCACATGTTTGACTTTTTAATTAATGATGTATAGCTATTGATTCTTGAAGAATATAACTTATTTATTGAACTGCATTGTTGGTTAAGGGCTTGTAAGTTAGCATTTCACTGTAAGGTCTACTACACCTGTTGTATTCAGCATTTCACTGTAAGGTCTACTACACCTGTTGTATTAAGCATTTCACTGTAAGGTCTACTACACCTGTTGTATTCAGCATTTCACTGTAAGGTCTACTACACCTGTTGTATTCGCTGCATGTGACTAATAACGTTTGATTTGATTAAAAATGCCTCGTGAGTTTAGTTCCACTGTCTTTCTCATCCCAAACCAAACTATAGCCGAAGCTTCTTTTACGTCATTGTGTGTAAACAATGTAATTGTAAACAGAGAGGCCTAGTTTATAGCTTCAAGACATGGTTAGAACCAGACATGGGTCAAATCATTTTGAAATCATGACTGGTCAGCCCTTCATTCAGAGCTCTGTCTGGTTGATTAGGAGCTATTAGGCCACGTCTCCAGCCCCGCTCCCTCAGAAAAAGAAAGTGGTGGGTTTCTGCTACGTTGTTGTTTGAATCCCAGACTGACCCTTTAATGCTGCTGGAGGCTTTGGCCAKGAAACAGAAACCTAGAGAAGCGTTCCTAGCTGTGCACTGTGGGGAATGTGGTGTGACACAGCTCCTGTCTCTGAGTCGACCGGCAGAAACATGGCGCTGTATTGATCTGCCTCTGTAGAGATGAGATGAGAGGCTACCTCGGACGCTCTGATATTGGCTATTAAGGTTATTGACGCTTTTGGAGGAGGAGACGCTGCTGTTGATTTGCCAGGGAAAAATGTGACTGCTGCTGTGAAGAGAGAGAGAGAGAGAGAGAGACCAGGTAAACATATAGACAGGAGCGAGGAAGAGAAAAACAACAAGAGGGAGACCAGGACTAGACACGGCTAAAACATATAGAACAAGGAGTCGAGGGGAAACAAAGAGAGAGCAGACAGGAAAATAGATCTAGAGGCACGGAGAACAGAGAGCAGGACAGGTATAAATCATATAAAGACACGAGGGAGGAAGAGACAATGTGACAAAGCCCATCACCACACACCACCACTATCTGACACATGACGCCACAGAAAACACACAACGCATAAACAATGAGATCCCAGGCACCAGCCCGCACCATCAGACATCTACGCCTAAAGGTCACAATACAAGTGGAGGCCAGTCAAGGCAGCCACCCGCTGATCCAAGTCATATGCTGCCCATCTGCCAGCCTCACACCCTCTCCTGATGGCTCTCTGATCATTCTGGGGTTTTTCCCACCCCTTTCACATTACACTATATTGTTTCTGCGTTCAGAGGGCACAGGCCTTCGAACTTTCCAATGTGCTCCCGTCCTCCGTCCACTTCTCATAAGGCAGACAATGTGTCCTCCCGTGCCTCCCTTGCCAGCTTCTCGATTAAGACAGGCCCAATTCTTGTCCTCCGCTCCTCCTGCAGCTTCTCATAAGGCAGGCCCAATGTTGACATCCGTCCTCTGCCAGCTTCTCATAAAGGCAGGTCCCAATGTGTCCTCAGTCCTCCTGCCAGCTTCTCATAAGGCAGGCCCAATTGACATCCGTCCCTCCTGCCAGCTCTCATAAGCAGGCCCAATGTGGACGTCCGTCCTCCTTGCCAGCTTCTCATAAGGCAGGGCCCAATCATTTCTTTCAAATTGCAACTGCTTTCTTTCGACAATTCCAATATGACTATCTAGCCTAAATGTACCTGCCACCCGCTGAGAGCATAAACTGATGTGAGGCTGATGGCGTGCTCCCTCTGTCCGCTCTCTCTCTCTCCTCTTCTCTCTCTCCTCTCTCCGTCTCTCTCTCGTCCCTCTGTCTCTCCTTCTCTCTCTTGTTCTCTCTGTCCTCTCTTGTCTTCCTCTGTCTCTCTCTCTCTCTTCCGCCTCTCTCTCTCTCTGTCTCTTTCTCTCTCGTGGCTCTCTCTCTCTCTTGGCTCTCTCTCTCTCTGGCTCTCTTCCTCTCTCTGGCTCTCTCTCTCCCTCTGCTCCTCTCTCTCGGCTCTCTCGCTCCTGCCTGCTCTCTCTCCTCTGGCCCTCCTCTCTGCTCTTCTCTGCTGGCTCTCTCCTCTCTTCTGGCTCTCTCTCTCTCTGGCCTCTCTCTCCTCTCTGGCGCCTCTCTCTCTGGCCGGCTCTTTCTCTCTGGGCGCTTCGTAAGCTCTCTGCGCGCTACCTCTCTCTGTGGCTGCTCTCTCTCTGGCTCTCTCTCTGCTCTCCTCTCTCTCTGTGTTCCTTCTCTTCTGGGCTCTCTCTCTCCTCTGCGCTCCTCTTCTCCTCTCTCTCTGGCTCTCTCTCTCTCTCTGCCTCTCTCTCTCCTCTGGCTCTCTCTTCTCTGGCTCTCTCTCTCTCTTGGCTCCTCTCTCTCTCTCTGGCTCTTCCTCTCTCTCTCTCGGCTCTGCTCTCCTCTCTCTGGCTCTCTCTTCTCTCTGGCTCTCTCTCGCTCTCTCTCTCTCTCTCTCCTGCTCTCTCTCTCTCTGGCTCTCTCTCCTCTCTGCTCTCTCTCTCTTCTCTGCTCCTCTCTCTACTCGCTGGCTTCTCGCTCTCTCTGTCGGGGCTCTCTCTCCTCTCTCTCTGGC
>NW_019948346.1:0-16158 GCF_002910315.2 Salvelinus sp. IW2-2015
CTGTTCGTTCAGTACTGGTCAAGATGTTTGAGCGATTGGAGCATAGACACGCAAGATGAGTAGCAGATGAGGCAGCAATGACAAGAACAGCAATGACAAGGCACGCATGACAGGCCAGCAACCTGACAGGAGCGCCAGCGAAGTTGACCGGAAGGTCGGAGGAAAATCACGAAAGATAGAGGAGCTGGATGAAGATGATGAATCCATTTCACAGCTGTATGGTGTAGCATACGGTGGTCTTAGGCAGGGTCTCTCAAACTGGATCCTGGGGCCCCCTCTGGTGCACGTTTGGTTTGTGCCGCCTAGCAACTACACAGCCTGTCTTCAAAAGCCCATGAGCTTGATGATGAGTTGGTCTAGTTCTGGAATCAGCGTGCTGTAGTGGCTAAAACAGAAAAGTGCCAAGCCAGTGCTGGGGGACCCAGAATCCGAGTTTGACGAACACCTGGTCTGAGAACAAGCCCTGGTCTGGAGAAGACAGCCTGGTCATGGAGAACAACGTCTGGTGTCTGTCGGCAGAACACCCGCGTGGTCTGAAGACACCTCGCATGTGGTGCTGATCGACAAAGACAGGCCAGTGGGTGGGTCTGAGGAACAGCGCTGGTCAGTATGAGGGAACAGGCATCCTGGTCCCGCTGGCACGACTAGACGCAGCCTGGTGTGGCTGGGATAGGGAGCGAGCGCGCGGCGCACGCTGATGAGATGTGTCTTGTAGCGGAACACAGCCCGTATGGCTACTGAGGGACTAGCGGACACTCTGCGAGGTGAGTAGCGGTGAGAACGGCCGTGGGCATGTTCTACGGAGGCAGCGGGACGGAGGTCAGGGTGAGGTCGTGAGAGGCGGACTGTTGTAGAAACAGCGCTGCGTCTCGTGTGCGTTCCCTTGTGAGGCGGAACACGCCTGTGTGTGATCGCCTGGTCTGAGGACACCGGGCCTGGTCTTGGAGAACGACACCGCTGATCTGAGAACAAGCGCCTGGTGCACTGAGAACCACCACTGGTCAGAGAACCAGACCTGGTGCCATGAGAACAGCCTGGTCTAAGGAACAATCTGGTTGATGGACGCTTTGATCCCAACGGGTCCAGGAAAGAAGAATGAAGGTGTGTGCGCAAACATTGACAGTCCATGGTTTGGTTTTGATCCTGGAGGGGGGGGGGGTGGTAGCATATAACAGTTGGATTGTTATTATGACAGTGGGACAAGCTCTTCCTAACGGCAACACTTCTGGATGCTGAAACCAGTCGATCAGAGTAGGCAGTGAAATTGTAATGTAAATTAAAGGTAAACTCATGGTGTCATGTGAGATCAATCTAGGTCTTGTACCTGTATTATCTACGTTTATTATATTCGTTTAAGTTTATTACTAACTCGGCAAGTCAGTTATTGAACGAAAACAAATTCTTATTTACAATGACGGCCTACAAACACCGGGCCAAGACCTGGAAGGCGCTGGTCAATTGTGCGCCGCCCTAGGAGTGGGACTGCCCATTCACGCAGCGCGGTTTGTGATACATCCCTGGATGTCGAACAAGGGTCTGTGGTGACGCCGTCTAGGCAATGGGAGATGCAGTGCCTTAAAGAGCCACCTAGTGCACTTGGGAGCCCATATTTGGTGCGACGAAATAAAAGGAAGAATTTATTCAAATAAAACATGTCCAAAGAAAGAAGAACTGGGCCCAACGTGATTAGATAAAAATACTAAAACCAATCAAGCATAGTCCGTTGGTGTTAATTATAAAAAAAGTTACCCGTGGGAGAATAAGAGCATTTAGTAATGAATTGCAGCCGCTGCATTATATGCTGTTATACTGCAAAACTAACCATGGCTACCAACTGGGTTTTGTTTTTGCCTGCCTGACAGCGAGGGGGCTGACAACGCATCGTCTTCCGCGTGGTGGTGTAACCATGATCTCTGACAGAGGGGGCTCGCAACCATCTCTTTTCCCTGGCTACATGATCTCTGAACAAGAAGGGGTCAACCATCTCTTCCCTGGGGCGCTACATCGATCTCTCGACAAGAGGGGCTCAACCATCTCTTGCCCTCGGGCGTAAACAAGTTGATCTCTGACAGAGGGGCTCGACCATCCACTCTTCCCTCGGCGTACCAGATCCTGACAGCGAGGGTGGCCTGACGGCCATAACCTCTTCCCCTGGCCTGTAACATTGGATCGTCTGACAGAGGGGCTCAACCATGGCTCTTCCCTGCGATCATACATGATGTCTTGTGACGGACAGCGAAGGGTCGTGGCGGCGGTGTCTTGCCTCGTTCGTCTGCGATGATGATAGTCTACGTGCCAGGTAGCTCTCCTTGCTCCGCAAGCAGCCAATACACATGCCGTGGCAGTAAGTGAAAGAAAGGTCAGCAGGCTAAGTGTTGGCCCCGTGGGGAAAAGGCCCCTCTCCTAATGCATGCCCGGTCGTCATGGTCTGCAAGCCACTCCTGTCATGAATGAGGCAGAGGCCAGCCTGACTTCTCGGACCGTGCAGGCAGGATCGCTCCCTCAGTAATGTCCTTCGACACGAGTTTTCGAAGGGCCCTCAAAAGATTGTGGCCGTCATCACTCAAGAACCGGGAGTCAGGATGACCCCAAGGGGGACCGCCAGCACAGGAGGCTGTGGCTAAGGGGAAGCAAAGCAGTTTCTCTCTGTCTGTGGTTCCCGAGAGGAAGTCAAGCTGAAGGCAGAGCTGCCCCACTGTGTCTGGTCTGAATGGACGACGCCTTCATCAGCGGGGGAGATATCGCACGGCAAGAAGAGGTTCCTTCAGAAGATTCTCACCTGGCGTAATATCTTCGCTCGCAAGCATACTCCTCAACCTGGGGCTGAGACGCGAGCTCCTCAACCCTGGGGCTGAGAGCAGACGTCCCTGCAACCTGGGGCTGGAGAGGCAGCTCCTCAACCTGGGGCTGAGAGGCACTGCCTCAACCCTGTGGGCTGAGAGCCACTTCCTCAACCTGGGGCTTGAGAGCACTCCTCAAACCTGCCGGGCTGAGAGCACTCCTCAACCTGCTCTGGGGCTGAGAGCACTCCTTAAGCCTGCTTAGGGCTGAGAGAGCACCTCCTCAACCTGCTTGGGGTGAGGGCACTCCTCACTCCTGGCAACTCTCAGCTGCCTTGGGGCTGAGAGGGCAACTCCTCACACTGACTTGGGGCTCGAGAGCACTCCTCAACCTGCCCGGGCTGAGAGCACTCCTCACACCTGCGGCTAGAGGCAACTCCCTACAATGCCTTTAGGGGTCTGAGAGACTTCCTCAACGTGCTTAGGGCTGAGAGCACTCCTCAACCTGGGGCTAGGCTCTCAAGCTGCTCAAGAGCACTCCTCAACCTGCCTGGGCTGAGAGACTCACTGCTCCTAGGGGTCAGAGCACTCCATCAACCTGGCTCAGAGCCTGCTGCTCTGGGGCTGCAGAGCACTCCTCAACCTGCCTCTGAGGGCTTGAGACGCACTCCTCAACTGTCTCTCTCTAGGGCTGAGAGCATCCCTCGAACGTGCTCTCTAGGGCTGAGAGCACTCCCTCAACCTGGGGCTGAGAGCCTCTCACCTGCCCTCTAGGGCTGAGAGACTCCTCAACTGCCTCTCTGGGGCTGAGAGCACTCCTCAACCTGCCTCTCTAGGGCTGAGAGCATCTCAACCTGCTCTCTAGGGCTGAGAGCACTCCTCAATCTGCCTGCTCTAGGGCTGAGAGCACTCCACTCAACCTGGGGGCTGAGAGCACTCCTCAATGCCCCTCTAGGGCTGAGAGCAACTCCTCAACCTGCCTCTCTGGGGCTGAGAGCACTTCCTCAACCTGCCTCTCTAGGGCTGAGAGCACTCCTCATCTGCCTCTCTGGGGCGAGAGTACTCACGCCTGGGTAGAGCATCCTCAACCTGGCCCTCTCTAGGGGTGTAGAGAGTCACTCCTCAACCTGCCTCTGGGCCTGAAGAGAATCGCAAGCTGCACCTGGGCGAGCCTATCCTCAAACCTGCCTCTTGAGGGCTGAGAGTACCTCTCCTGCTCATCCTGGGCTGGCCCTACTGC
The DNA here is from genome assembly GCF_002910315.2 of Salvelinus sp. IW2-2015. NCBI lineage: Eukaryota > Metazoa > Chordata > Actinopteri > Salmoniformes > Salmonidae > Salvelinus > Salvelinus sp. IW2-2015. The sequence goes on from NW_019948346.1 coordinate 4,021, forward strand.
TCCAGGGTGCGCATCTCTGCTCGGGAGAGCACTTCCTCAACGCTCCCGAGAGCTATCTATTGGAAGTCTCCGCGCTCTCTTAGGCTTGAGCATCTAGAACTTGCCTCAGGCTCGACTCCATCCCTGCCTTCGGGCTGGTCCGGAAGCACTCACCTCAACTGACCGATTCTAGGGCCTGAGAGCTCCTTCTTACTGCCCTCCTCATGGGCGGGGGGGGGGGGTGAGAGCACTACCTCAACTGCCTCTTCTAGGGACTGAGAGCACTCCTCAACCGTGCCTCTCTCGGGGCTGTAGAGCATTCCGGAACCTGCCTCGTGAGGCACCGCGACCTGGCTCTCGGGTGAGCCTCCCATACACCTTTGCCTTCTGGGGGAAACACTTGGCTCAATCTGCTGCAGGGTGAAGAGGCACAACATCTACACCGCATTCTGGTTCACTACTAGCCATGAACCAACTGTGGTCTAGGCATCTGTGTCAAAGTATAATACTAGACTGGTTCCACACAGACATGCTACCATCTGTCTCACTAGATCAATGACTAGAACACTGAACACAACATCCTAGCATCTGTACCATGAGTAATAGCTAGAACACTTGACCAACAACAAGTCCTACTCTGTTCAACTAGTAGTACAAATGACCAGTCACTCGTCACTAGATTCTACTGACAGACAACAATCCTACAGTCTGTTTCACTAGTAATACTAGAACACTGCCACAACGTCCTACATCTGTTCACTAGTAATACTTAGAACAACTGACCACAAACATCCTACCATTCTGTTCACTAGTAATACTAGACACTGCCACAACATCCCTACATCTGTTCACGTAGTAATACGTAGAACACTGACCACAACCTCCTACATCTGTGTTCACTAGTAATACTAGAACACTGACCAAACATCTACATCTGATTCCACTAGTAATACTAGAACACTGACCACAACATCCACTACAATCTGTTACTAGTAATACTCAGAACACTGACCAACAACATCCTACATCTGTTCACTAGTAATACTAGAAGCACTGACACCACAACATCCTACATCTGTTCACTAGTAATCATAGAACACTGCCACCAACACCCTGATCTAATCTGTTGACTAAGTAATACTAGATACACTGACAAGTCACATCTGTACAGTCACGTTGAACAATCTTGTTCACTTAGTAATACGTAGAACACTGACGCACAAATCCTACATCTGTTTCACTAGTAATGTTAAGCTACCATTGTTAGAATAAACACTGACCACAACATCCTGACATCTGTTCCTAGTTAAATATGAACACTGGACCACAAATCCTTACATCTGATTCACTAGTAATCATAAACTGACCACAAACCTCCTACAATCTTTCGCCTAGTAATGACTTGAAGAACACACTAGAACACCGCCACAACGATCCGCTAGCAATCTCGGTTCAGTATCACGTAGTCGGATCTACACTGAACATCCAGAGTGACCACGGGAACATCTCCATACCAATCGCTTGTTCACCGAGCATGAGTAATGTAACATAGAGACACTGCTGGGAACCACGAAGCATCCTAATCACTTGCTGTGTCGCTAAGTTAAACATCACTGCGACTAGAAGCGAGCTGACCACAACAATCCCTACAACTGCTGTTCCGCTGAGTAATACTAGGAAACACGTGCAACCAGCAACGATCCATACAAGCGTCTTGGTACTGAGTATGACTAGAGACACTGACGCCACAACGATACCTAGGCAATCTTCGTCGGTTCAACTAGATAAGTATACTGAAGAGAACACTGACCGACACCCCATCCTACATCTGTTCACTAGTAATTCACTAGACACGACTGACCACGGAACTCCTAGCCAATCTGTTCGCGTAGTAATACTAGAACACTGACCACACATCCCTACATCTGTTCACTAGTAATACTAGAACAACTGAGACCACGGAAAAACGAACCCACGTAGCATCTCACAACGCTCGTCTCTAACCAGTACTCCGCGAGACTTCCCGAGGAGCGTGCTGCTGGAGCCGCCGCGATGCCGCCGGTGGTCCCTCCGGGTCGGTTGTGAATCGCCGCAAACGTCACTTATGGATACTGTTCACACCTTAGTAAGTGAACTAGAACACATGACCACAAATCCTACATATGTTTCCCGTTAGTAATACTAGAACACTCGACCACAACATCACTAGCATCTGTTCACATAGTAGGATACTAGAAACACTATTGACACAAATCTAGCACAATCTGTTTATCCTGTAAATACATCAGAAACACTGACCACAACATCCTTACATCTGTTCACTAGTGATACAGAACACTGACACCACAACATCTAACAATCTGTTCACTAGTAATACTAGAACACTGACCAACGAAGAACATCCGTACATCTGTTCACCTAGTAAATCAGAAAACTGGACCACAGCAGCTGGATCCAGGAGGACTCGCGGGGATGCCAAAGCAAGTGAATGCTCCTAATACTAATCATCACAACACAAGACTGTCCTGAATTCTAAAAATATCACCAAGTTTCTTAGGCACTTCGTTAAATCATATGAATTTACCTATAGCAGAACTGGAGGTCTGGACAGAGGGATCTGTTTGTAGAGGTGAAGATGTAGTCCTCTCTGTACTCTATCTGCAGGTCATTCTTCGGGACCGTCAGTGCAGATGACGGGGGAGTGCCAGATTTCAAAGAGCTCGGTCAGTGTCTCTATGGCTTTGGCCCCCACATCCCTGTGCCTGAGGGCGTCTGCCACAAACAATATTCTGGAAGATGAGGGTGTTTTTGCTCCTGGGACCAACCAACCACACAACCACACATAAAACTGTGTCAAAATGAGTCAGAGAAAACAGAGGAGATAACTGGATTAACAAACAGGCTTATTAGACAGAATCTCTGACCCACCTGCTCAATCTTCCGGTCTTGTCGGCACATGTCATCGGGGTACAGGTCATCTTTGCCTCGCAGAAGGTGTTCTTGGACAGTCTTCTGTCATTGGCTGTTTGGGATRTGACYGCCACATTGTGTTGACACCTATAATGAGCCTGAACAAAATAGATGGAGTTTATTCTTCTCATTTCTATAAAACAGCAAAACTATTTACAGATAGTGTAGGAAAAATAATATACCAAGAGACTAAAACAACAAACAAACAAACAAACACAACAGAGAAGAGAGAGAGAGAGAGAGAGAGAGAGAGAGAGAGAGAGAGAGAGAGAAGAAGAGAAGAGAGACTAAACAAACGAAGAGCAGAGGAAGAAAGAGAGACGAGAGAGAGAGAGAGAGATAGAGAGAGAGAGAGAGAGGAGAGAGAGAGAGAGAGGAGAGGAGAGAGAGAGAGGATAGGAAGAAGAGAGAGAGAGAGAGAGAGAGAGAGAGATGGAGAGGAAGAGAGAGGAGAGAAAGAAGGAAATAAAGATGCGGAGGTGAGAGAGAGAAGAGAGAGAGAAGAGAGTCGAGCACTGGTGTGGCCCCAACAGTGTTGCTGATTTGGCCTTACCTTAAAAAGCACACGCTGTCCTTTACTTGGTTTTGTGACAGCGACCCTTCAAGTGACTCCTGACTTGTGTCTTCTTTAGCCACTCGTTAACTGACTTACCCTTCGATGGCCATTCAAAGGATACCTCAAAAGCACAGTGTCCATTTGTGTGAGCCTCTCCTCGTAGGCAAGACATGGTACTCGTACCCAGGAGGTAACCAACTCTTTGAATTTAAAAATAAATGTTGTCAACAGTAGTTGATTGAACATAACTACAGTGGTGAAAAAGTACTCAATTGTCATACTTGAGAAAAGTAAAGAACCTTAATAGAAAATGACTCAAGTAAAAGTGAAAGTCACCCAGTAAAATACTACTTCAGTAAAAGTATACTTTAGTATCAAAAGTAAATGGAATTGCTAAAATGTACTTAAGTATCAAAAGTAAAAGTATAAAACCATTTCAAATTCCTTATATTAAGCAAACCAGAAGGCACAATTACTTTTTTATTGACAGATAGCCAGGGGCACATCCAACCTCAGACATATTACAAACGAAGCATTTGTGTTAGTGAGTCTGCCAGATCAGAGGCAGTAGGGATGACCAGGGATGTTCTCTTGATAAGTGTGTGAATTTTGAGTACTTTTGGGTGTCAGGGAAATGTATGAGGTAAAAACTACATTATTTTCTTTAGAATGTAGTGAAGTAAAAGTAGCAAAAATTATAGTATATACCAAAAAGATACTAAGTACTTTAAAGATATTTTTTACTTAAGTACTTTACACCACTGCATAACTACATAGGTCACAAAAAAAAAATGTTAGGATACCAGCTAACAACTAGTTTTTAATCATGAAGCACTGACCAGGCGTTTGTTAGCAACAGTAACTGGAACTTTTTGAAGGCATCCAATCACCGCTCTCATGTTGTTGACCAATGACTCGGACTTATGATATTGGAATACGCCCTCAAGATAACGGGGCGTGGTTTCGGCAAACCTCATTAAGTCAGACCTTTACTTATGAATAACCGCATTAGCACATGTGAGCAAGCTTAATTGCTATAATTTGAGAAGCAGTACATATTGGCGTCATAAAGGGTTAGATATTTAATTATGTGTAAAAAAAACGATGAGAGTTTAAGTTTAAAAAGCTATACCCAGGCTGATCAGAGGATATAATGAGCTCAATTAATAAAAACAAAAAATGACATGACGGTTATCTTACTCTTCAGACTAGGAGGCAGAATTTCTGGAAGAATATTAAGTTTAGACTAAACCCCCCCCCCCAAAAATGAAATATGTTGAAACTCAATGACTAGCACAAAATATTTGCATGGCTACCACACTCCTTTCTCTGGCCAAATGCTACACCACGCGCCATGGACATTAGTTTCTTCTCTGCACCCTTCACCGAACGTGAAACACTTCTGGCCCGTCTGAGCCAGAATTAGAACTCTCCTGGGTAAAGCAGCGGTTTAAAAATTCGTCCTTGGCTTTGATATTCTGACTGGTTAGAGACGATCCAATCGCTGATGACTTTCTTTTGTTTAACGCCCTTCCTGCCCTCGTCACACAAACTACTTCAATGATAGCAGTCTCAGATCAAATATAAACGCAACATGCAACAATTTCAAAGTTCATATAAGGAAATCAGTCAATTGAAATACATTCATTAGGCCTAATCTATGGTTTTCACATGCCTGGGAATACAGATATGCATCTTGTTGGATATTTTTAAAAAAAGATAGGGGCGTGGATCAGAAAACAGACAGTATCATGTATGACCATCATTACCTCTAGCAGCGCGACATCTCCTTCACATAGAGTTGAACGGCTGTTGATTGTGGAATGTTGTCCCGCTCCTTTTCAATGGCTGTGCGACGTGTACACGTCGATCCAGAGCATCCCAAACATGCTCAATGGGTACATCGCAGGTGAGTATGCAGGCCATGGAAGAACTGGGACATTTCAGCTTCCAGGAATTGTGTACAGATCTTTGCAACAAGGGCCGTGCATTATCATGCTGGAACATGAGGTGATGGCAGCGGATGAATGGCATGACAAATGGCCTTAGGATCTTGTCACGGTATCTCTGTGCATTCAATATGCCATCGAATGCAATTGTGTTTGTTTCTATAGCTTATGCCTGCCCATACCATAACACCCACGCCACCACGGGGCACTCTGTTTACAACGTTGACATCAGAAAACAGCTCGCCCACATGATAAAAGAGTTTATAAGGTTTAAATATAAATTATTTAAATAATTCTACCCGGAAACTTAATCATTAGGGATTAGAGGTTAGTAGATGGATAAGGAGTAATTAAAAATATTAAACATAGTCCAACTAGGTTAGACTGGAGGAGAGAAAATGTGTGTATGCTTAAGAAACACCTAGAACATTAAACTATGGTTGACCGACCTGGCTATAACTCTGGAAGGTACATAGGACAGGGAACACCCCTACAGGGTTCCTCTTATCTGGGGGGGGACTTGAACTGTCCAGCTGGGTAGTGAGAAACTTGTGGTGAGAATTGTAGAGGAGAGATAGCGCTTCTAATTTTAGTGTTTGTATTTGTGTGCGTAGGTTTAATAGTATGTTATAAAGGAACATCTTTTGTATATGAACGGTAGAGCTCTCGTGAATAAAACTGGGGTTTGACTAATTGTGAACTGGGAATTTCTGTCGTTTCTTTAACCAGAACTTTACACACTCTGGGTTGCACGACCGATTAGGATATTTAAATGTATGTAAATTGTCACAAAATTCTTATTCACCCACACGACGCCTGTCATCTGCCCAGCCACAGTAGAAACCGGGATTCATCCGTGAAGAGCACATTCTCCCGAGTGCCAGTGGCCATCGAAGGTGAGCATTTGTCCACTGAGTCTGGTACGACGCCAAACTGCAGTCAGGCCAAGACCTTGGAGCGAGCGAGCATGCAGATAAGATTCCCTGAGACAGTTTCTGACAGTTTGTGTAGAACTTCTTTGGTTGTGCCAAAACCACAAGTTCATCAACTGTCCAGGTGGCTGATCTCAGACATCCTGCAGGTGAAGAAGCCGTATGTGGAAGTCCTGGCTGTCATTGGTAGACTTAAACCTCAAAATTTCTAACACTAAGAGTCTACTTAAGGGTGGTTGAGGGTAGGGGAGGAGCTGGGGAGGGGTCGAGCGGGAGAGGTAGGAGGTTTGGATGAGAAGGAAGGGATATAAATAGATAAGTAATAAGTAAAAAAGTATAGTTTCTTGATAAAGAATAAACTAGAAGATAAGAATCACATAAAAATATAAGAAATAGAGATGGTCTGCGGTTGTGAGGCTGGTTCGACGTACTGCCAAATTCTCTACAATGACTTTGGAGGTGGTTTATGGTAGAGAAATTAACATTCAATTGTCAGGCAACAGCTCTGGTGGACATTTCTGCAGTCAGCATTCCAATTGCTTGCTCCCTAAAAACTTGAGACATCTGTGGCATTGTGTTGTGTGACAAATCTTCACATTTTGGAGTGGCTTTTTATTGTCCCCAGCACAAGGTGCACCTGTGTAATGATCATGCTGTTTAATCAGCTTCTCGATATGCCACACCTGTCAGGAGGATGGATTATCTTGGCAAAGGAGAAATGCTCACTAACAGGAATGCAAACAAATTTGATCACAACATTTGAGAGAAATAAGCTTTTTCTGCATATGGAAAATTTCTGGGATCTTTTATTTCAGCTCATGAAACATGGGACCAACACTTTACATGTTGCGTTTATAATTTTGTTCAGTGTAGTTTGAGTAGTCAGGCTAACAAAATATACATTTGTAGAAGCAGTGGCTTATATATCCAGTCTTCGCTGTACAGTGTGCCATGGACATAATGTTGTTGTGTGCTAGCAGGAACCTATGCCCATAAATGGTCAGCTCTGCTATTGACAATCAGCGATGCCTGTTGACCTTGTATAACATCTTGACAATACAAAGGCTCTTTAGAGGAAGATGAGTTTTCTCTGGCTTCAATCACACAGGTGCAGGACACAGCGTTGCCAGRAATGCAGTACTACTGGGAATCCATGGCAACGCTGTTGCTATGGAGACTTTGAGAGCTATAGTAAAAAGAAAAAAACATCCAGTCGACATACCACAGGAGGTTGGTGGCACCTTAATTGGGGAAGACGGGCTCGTGGTAATGGCTGGAGTGCAATAAGTGGAATGATATCAAATTACTCAAAGCCATGTGTTTGATGTCATTCCATTCGCTCAGTTCCAGCCATTATAATGAGCCGTCCTCCCCTCAGCAGCCTCCCACTGCAACATACTGTACATAACACTCTGAGCCGTCTCCCCTCAGCAGCCTCCACTGCAACATACTGTACATACACTCTGAGCCGTCCTCCCCTCAGCAGCCTCCACTGCATTACTGTACATACACTCTGAGCCGTCCTCCCCTCAGCAGCCTCCACTGCAACATACTGTACATACACTCTGAGCCGTCCTCCCTCAGCAGCCTCCACTGCAACATACTGTACATACACTCTGAGCCGTCCTCCCTCAGCAGCCTCCACTGCAACATACTGTACATACACTCTGAGCCGTCCTCCCTCAGCAGCCTCCACTGCAACATACTGTACATACACTCTGAGCCGTCCTCCCCTCAGCAGCCTCCACTGCAACATACTGTACATACACTCTGAGCCGTCCTCCCCTCAGCAGCCTCCACTGCAACATACTGTACATACACTCTGAGCCGTCCTCCCTCAGCAGCCTCCACTGCAACATACTGTACATACATTCTGAGCCGTCCTCCCCTCAGCAGCCTCCACTGCAACATACTGTACATACACTCTGAGCCGTCCTGTAGAGTTTCACGTGAATGAAAGCAAGTATATAGAGCCTTTGTATAAGACAGAAGTGTGCCCTTTATGTTCAGTGTATTGACGTGTCGGAGCAAGACATTCTTGGGAGGTAGTTCAAAGTAGGAGGTGGGAGCTAGGACTTTAAAAGTTGTATTTATTATTCCAACAAAAAAAGATGAATCTCACTTGAAAATGATTCATAAACTATGCACTTTTTCTTGTTTCCATGAAACATGTAGTTTTTTCTCTTCTTGAGCAAAAAGTAAACAAGCAAGTGTGCTGATGCCTGCAGTTTCAATTACAGCGCAGATTTTAATTATGTTATGTCTTATGTTGTTATCAATAACCAATCAATTATTTTAAATTGGGAAAATAATTGCCCAGAAGGGGCAATCTTTCTCTTTTTAGACTTGGTTGGTTGAGCCGTCCCACAGAAAATAACTGTCTGCTTAATTGATTCCACATTGACAGCGTACATTACTAGGCACATTCCAATATATTTTTTTATAACCATTTTGATGATTTTGTGTAGTATTGTACTCCTCCTGCCCAACCAGTTCAGTTTTCAAATCTACAACTGTTGAGTAAATTCCTCTCCTAACATACATTAACCCTGAAAATATGCATTAGTCTATTCACACTGAGTATACCAAATGTTAGAAAGACTTTCTAAATACGTGTTGCACCTCTTTGGCCCTCAGAATTTGTCAGGGCATGGACTCTGCAAGGTGTCGAAAGCGTTCCATGGGGATTGTGACTCCAATGCTTCCCACAGTTGTGTCAAGTTGGCTAGATGGCTTTGGATGGTGAACCATTTTTATACACCGGAAACTGTGAAAAACCCAGCAGCGTTGCAGTTCTTGACAGACTCAAACTGGTGGACCTGGCACCTACTACCATACCCTGTTCAAAGACACTAAATATTTTGTTTGCCATTCACCCTCTGAATGGCACACAACACCAATCCATGTTAATTGTCTCAAGGCTTAAGAATCCTTCTTTAACCTGTCTCCTCCCTTCATCTACACTGATTGAGGTGGATTTAACAAGTTACATCAATAAGGGATCATAGATTTCACCTGGTCAGTCTATGTCATGGAAGAGCAGGTGTTCCTAATGTTTTGTACACTCAGTGTATAATGTTATAAACCATGAGCACTCAAACCCCGGTCCAGCGACTGTCAAGTCAACACCGTAACAAAAACGAGAGGTTGGAAACCCTTGACGAGGTCGCTAGGTGTTGGGTTAGGTTGCTACATCACCCCTTCCTCCGGGAGAGAGAAAATGTCCCACGCTTCTCTGCACTAAGTCCTTCACCTGTACACACCAATTCCATGGCCTCATTGGTGCCATCCCACTTATGACACCAATGCATCAAATCCGGGGGGTAGACTTAAACCCTGGTCCAGCGACTGTCAAGCCAACACCTTAAACATTGCCAGCAGCATACCCCTGCATACCACTGCTGGCTTGCTTCTGAAGCTAAGCAGGGTTGGTCCTGGTCAGTCCCTGGATGGGAGACCAGGTGCTGCTGGAAGTGGTGTTGGAGGGCAGTAGGAGGCACTCTTTCCTCTGGTCTAAACAAAGATCCCAATGCCCCAGGGCAGTGATTGGGGACACTGCTCTGTGTAGGGTGCCGTCTTTCGGATGGGACGTTAAACGGGTGTCCTGACTCTCTGAGGTCATTAAAGATCCCATGGCACTTATCGTAAGAGTAGGGGTGTTAACCCGGTGTCCTGGCTAAATTCCCAATCTGGCCCTCAACCATCACCGGTCACCTAATAATCCCCAGTTTACAATTGGCTCATTCATCCCCCTCCTCTCCCCTGTAACTATTCCCCAGGTCGTTGCTGCAAATGAGAACGTGTTCTCAGTCAACTTACCTGGTAAAATAACGGTAAATAAAATAAATAAAAAATAAAAAATTTTACGCCCAGAGGTCCGAACCTCTTGACCAGGTTGCTAGGTGTTGGCTTAAGGTCTGTACAATATTAAGGACAAAAAAGGAAAAGGGGATACCTCGTCAGTTGCACAACTGAATGCATTATATTATTTATAGTAAATGTATAAATGAGCTCATAGTTTCTCATGGTGTCTAATGCAGTTCCATGAGCACAACACTTGTTTGGTATGAATTCAGTCATGTAYTCRGTCATGTAYTCARTCATGYAYTCAGTCATGAATTCAGTCATGTATTAAGTAATGTTTAAAAACAGAGCCCCTAGTCATCATTTTGTAATTTTCATATTTGTAACATTCCAGTATTACAAAAAAAATAAGTAGACCTAGGAATGTTTTTGGGAATTAATATGTGTGTGGGATATATGAGCTCTAGTGTGGATCATAAATCTAATAATCTATTTATGAATAGCTGTAGGCAAGCCAGGTTCGGRAAAAGCAAAGCTAGGCCTGCACGTCCCGCCATTTCCCTCTTTCAGCCAGGTAAACCTGACGTCACATCAGCACAGAAWCTTARGTTGTCCTGTGGGTTTTCCCATCAACTCCAAAAGTACGGCTGCCCTAGCTAACMAGGAAGTCCCTCCTTCAGTTACGACTTATTGGTTACAAYCCAACGGGTACGGGACACATTGTATTCCCATTGGTTTATTTGGTTGTCAATTTAGAAGCTCTAGTTGGTTTGAGTCAGGTGAAAGTCGTACGGTACTCAGCGGAGAAAAAGTTGTTTCGTTTAGAAATGAAACGTTTGTCAACATCTTAAATGATAAATGTTGAATAATAAGATTTACAACTTCAACATCACCAGGTAAACAGCAGCAATGAAGAGTCTCAAGTACCGACTGAAAAAGCATGAAGTTACGCTCACAGTAAGTTGAATCAGAACTTTTTGTGAATTACACTTTCATTTTTAGTAAAGTACAGTGTAKCCTGATATATCGGATTCAAATGATATCGCTCAAATGATATCAACCAAGTTTTCCTATTACAAAGTTTCCAGCTTCCCAAACAAAAGCCTACCAACCCAAGCTAATCMGGGTTTGGCTACATCAAGCCCGTTTGTCACAATCATGTTGTTAATCATTGTCTTATTGACAAATTCTTAAAACAAAAGTTGCCAATTGAAGCATGCTCSTTTATCCAACTGTTCGTGGGCAGGGGAGTGGGGATTTGAGAAAGGATGTTGGAACATACACCCACGACACAAGCGCCCAATAGCGCCAAATGTTCTCCCTATGGAGGGCATCGTGTCGTGTGTAAATTTGTGCAACAAAGTTAGCATTGTTTAGAATCTCTATCAGTCGGCACTTCAGAGCTCAGCAATATCGATCAATGTCCTCTCTAACCGCATGTATTGTTTTATTGCGTGATTGGCTTGTAGGCGCCTGTTATAGACAAGGCAAGTTGAGACAAATGCAAGATGCTGATGGCACCGACTGTACAGAGTGCGATAACCTTTCATAGGCAACATTACAATATCTGTCAGGGGACTGTCGTGCCTTTACATGTTCTAGGGCGACACAATTCCACACGGATGTTATTCATATATATATATATATATACACACACACAAACATGTGCTATATACTGTATGTGCTATATAGTAGCCTAATGTTGACTATACCAATAATATTTAGTTGTTGTACAGGTTAGGCCAGTAGGCCCACTATTTATTTGTGGAAGTGACCTGTATGTTACGTAATAATTTAGTTGTTTGTTACAGGTTAGGCCAGTAGGCCCACTATTTAGGCTATACCTGCTATATCCTATACAGCCTGCAGGGGCGTATAGTAGTATTATGATTCTACTCAGTTCAGGAAGAGTTGTGTGGATGTTTGGCAGCGACAGCCCCTTCTCCCA
>NW_019948347.1:0-16156 GCF_002910315.2 Salvelinus sp. IW2-2015
CTATGAACACTGAACTAAGAAAAACTGTGTGGTTGAAATTAGATAATATGTCTGTCTGCACATCTGACTGCTGACTTACTGCAAATGGAGAAATTATGTGACTAAACTCAACAAAAATAAGAAGAAACTGTATTATGAAGCCAAGATCAATGATATAAAGAAAGATGGGGAAAAAAGGGCAGAAAGACAAATTCAACTCCATCTTTCATCGAATCAAATGGCTTATTAATCCCAAACATTTGATACTGGCAATTATTTGAATGATTAGTTCATTGGCAAAGTGGGCAAACGTAAACAGAAAATGCCAACAACGACAGTGAGCCGTCATATTCATCCATAAAAAAAGAATAATGAACGAAAAACATTGTAAGTTTGAATTTTGTAAAGTTAGTGTGCGACAGGTGGAAACATTATCACTAATGACAAACCTCCTGACATTGACAACTTAGATGGAAGGATACTGAGATGAGACAACCACATAGTGTGTACTGTTTGATGAGGTCGGGTTTCAGATGTTTTCAGAAGACGGTCAGGGACTCTGCTGCTCTAACCTCAGGGGGAAAGCTGGTTCCACCATTGGGGTGCCAGGACATAGAAGAGCTTGGTCTGGGCTGAGCGGGAGCTGCCCTCCTGTAGGGGTGGGAGAACCAAGAGACCTGAGGTGGCAGAACGGAGGGCTCAAGTGGGAGTGTAGGGTTTGATCAGAGCCTGAAGGTAGGGAGGAACAAGAGACCTGAGGTGGCAGAACAGAGTACTCAGGTTGGAGTGGAGGGTTTGATCAGAGCCTGAAGGTAGGGAGGACCAAGAGACCTGAGGGGGCAGAACAGAGGGCTCAGGTTGGAGTGTAGGGTTTGAGCATAGGTAGGGAGGGAGGAAGAGCAGTTTCATCTTGTCGAGGTTGAGCTTTAGGTGGTGGGCTGACATGCCAGTTGAGGTATCAGCCAGGCAACCAGAGATGTGTGTCGCCACCTGGGTGTCAGAAGGCGGGAAGGAGAAAAGTTGTTGAGTGTCATCTGCATAGCAACGATAGGAGAGACCATGTGAGGATATGACTGAGCCGAGTGACTTGGTGTATAGAGAGAAAAGGAGAGGGCCTAGAACTGAGCCCTGGGGGACACCAGTAGTGAGAGTAAGTGGTACAAACACAGATCCTCTGCATGTCACCTGGTAGGAGCAGCCTGCCAGGTAGGATGCAGAGTGTACAGAGCCTGAGACAACCAGCCCTGAGAGGGTGGAGAGGAGGATCTGATGGTTCACGGTGTCGAAGGATAGATCTAGGAGGATGAGAACAGAGGAGAGAGAGTCAGCTTTGGTAGTGCGGAGAGTCTCCGTGACACAGAGAAGAGCAGTCTCGGTTGAGTGACCCTTCTTGAAGCCTGACTAGTTAGGGTCAAGAAGATTGTTCTGAGAGAGATGACGAGGACGTTGATCAGAGACAAAACGCTGAAGTGTTTTAGAAAGAAAAGAAAGAAGGGATACAGATCTATAGTCTTTGATGTCAGATGAGTCAAGTTTCTTGAGGAGGGAAGCAACTCGGGTCATTTTGAAGTCAGAGGAGACGTAGCCAGTTGTCAGGGATGAGTTGATGAGGGAAGTGGGGAATGGGAGAAAGTCTCCAGAGATGGTCTGGAGAACGGAGAATGGGATGGGATCGAGCGGGCAGGCTGTCGGGCGGCCAGACAACAGGAAGTCATCTGGATAGAGAGGGGAGAAAGAGGGCAAGGCGTAGGGTAGTTCTGTGGGAGTGAGACCAGTGGACTCAATAGGCTGAGTGAATGAGTAGCAGATGTCGTCAACCTTTTTCCGCAGAGAGGGAGGAGGGAGATGGTGGAGGATTAAGGAGGGAGGACAAGGTGGAAAATAGTTTCCTAGGGTTAGAGGCAGACACATGACATTTAGAGTGGTAGAAAGTGGCTTTAGAAGCAGATACAGAGGAAGAGAAGGTAGAAAGGAGAGTGTGAAAGGATGATAGGTCCTCCAGAAGTTTAGGTTTCCTCCATTTTCGCTCAGCTGCCCGCAGCCCTGTTCTGTAAACTCGCAATGGGTCACTTAGCCACGAAGCAGGAGGGGAGGGCCGAGCCGGCCGGGAAGTCCTCTAGCTATAGAATGAATCAACCACATCTCATGAAGTCACTGAAACCCTGAACAAGGAGTTTCAGTCCGTTTTGGAATGGATGGCCAGTAATAAACTGGTCCTGAACATCTCTAAAACTAAGAACATGGTATTTGGTACAAATCATTCCTTAAGTGCTAGACCTCAGCTGAATCTGGTAATGAATTGTGTGGCTGTTGAACAAGTTGAGGAGGCTAAATTACTTGGCGTTAGATTGTAAACTGTCATGGTCAAAACATATACTGTAGATTCAATGGTTGTAAAYATGGGGAGAGGTCTGTCCGTAATAAAAATATGTTCTGCTTTTTTGACACCGCACTCCACAGAGCAAGGCCTGCAGGCTCTAGTTTTGTCTTATCTTGATTATTGTCCAGCCGTGTGATCAAGTGCTGCTAAGAAAGACCTAGTTAAGCTGCAGCTGGCCCAGAACAGAGTCTTGCTTTTCATTGTAATCAGGTGGCTGATATAAATACTATGCATGCCTGTCTCTCTTGGCTAAGAGTTGAGGAAAGACTGACTGCATCACTTCTTCTTTTTATAAGAAAAATGATTGTGTTGAAAATTCCAAATAGTTTGCAAGGTCACCTTACACACAGCTCTGACACACACACTTACCCCAGCAGACATGCCACCAGGGGTCTTTTCACTCAGTCCCCAAATCCACAACAAATGTCAGAAAGTATACAGTTACAGTATATGGAGATATTATTGCATAAATCTTCCTTCTATCTCATATTGCTCAGATGAGCAGCAAACAAGGCTGAGATTAGTAGTGGTGGTCAGGAGGAAGGGAGGGAGGCAGCTGTTGTACATGTGGCTTTACAGTGAAGAAGTAGTGCACTATATAGGGAATATGGTACCGTTTGGGCCACAGCCACGGAGAGAGCAGTTGTGTGACGGAGTCCGCCAGCAGCACCAATGTACTGTACAGCCTCAGTAGAACTATCTGAAAGCTACATTACTATATTACTGGGATTTAGTGAACCCTGCCAGCACACTTCATTATCCACAATTCAAAACGCATTAACTGTGAAATGAAATGGATCCGCTCAAATAAAAATGGCTTCCTTTCCTTTCCGCATACGGATAGTGTGATAGAGAGAGGACATACGGTATTGTAACATGGTAGTGTGATAGAGAGAGGACATACGGTATTGTAACATGGGTAGTGTGATAGAGAGAGACATACCGGTATTATAACATGGAGAGTGTGATAGAGAGAGGACTACGGTATTGTAACATGGGGTGTTGATAGAGAGAGGACATACGGTATTGTAACATGGGTGTGATAGAGAGAGGACATACGGTATTGTAACATGGGAGTGTGATAGAGAGAGGACATCGGTATTGTAACATGGAGAGTGTGATAGAGAGAGGACATACGGTATTGTAACATGGAGAGTGTGATAGAGAGAGGACATACGGTATTGTAACATGGAGAGTGTGATAGAGAGAGACATACGTTTGTTAACATGGAGGTGTGATAGGAGAGGACACGTACCGTTGGATGTGACTGATGGAAACGTGTAGTAATGATTAACATGTCGACTGTTGCTAGATGAAGGTCCTTTTACGTTGCACTTTCACAAAGCCACAGCAGATCAACAGTAGTCCACTATGTAGGGAATAGGGCTCTGGTCAACAGTAGTCCACTATGTAGGGAATAGGGCTCTGGTCAAAAATAGTGTACTATATAGGGAATAGGGCTCTGGTCAACAGTAGTGTACTATATAGGGAATAGGGCTCTGGTAACAGTAGTCCACTATATAGGAATAGGCTCTGGTCACAGTAGTCGCACTATATAGGGAATAGGGCTCTGGTCAACAGTAGTGCACTATTATAGGGAATAAGCCTCTGGTCAACAGTAGTCCACTATATAGGGAATAGGGCTCTGGTCAACAGTAGTTGCACTTATATAGGGAATAGGGCTCTGGTTAACAGTAGTCCACTACATAGGGAATTAGGGCTCTGGTCAAACAGTAGTGCACTATATAGGGAATAAGGGCTCTGGTCAACAGTAGTGCACTATATAGGGAATAGGGCTCTGGTCTACAGTAGTCCACTATATAGGGAATAGGGCTCTGTGAACAGTTAGTGCAGCTATATAGGGTAATAGGGCTCTGGTGCACAGTAGTCCACTATATAGGGAATAGGGCTCTGGTCAACAGTAGTCCATACTATAGGAATAGGGCTCTGGTCAACAGTAGTGCAGCTATATAGGGAATAGGGCTCTGTCTACAGTAGTCCACTATATAGGGAATAGGGCTCTGGTCAACAGTAGTGCACTACATAGGGAATAGGCTCGGTCAACGTAGTGACTATATAGGGAATAGGGCTCTGGTTAACAGTAGTGCACTATATAGGGAATAGGGCTCTGGTCAACAGTAGTCCACTACATACACCACGACTTATCCATACACATAGGAACTGTCTTCCAGCTTTCTTTACCCCCTACAGAATGGGACATCAGTCTTTTATTATTTTAATTGTAGTAGCGACTGTGTATGTGTACTATACCTTGTGAATTTTGAAGATGCGTAGAAAGGCCGTACGCAGCGCAGAACAGAGATGCCTAGCGCACTGTGTTATGTGGTACTATACCTTTGTGATTTTGAAGAATGCGTAGGAAAGGCGTACGCAGGCCAGAACAGAGATGCCTAGCGGGGACATGATCTTGGTTCTCCACCAGAATGGTCTCCACAGGATGCCTCCACAACACCACGAAGCTGTCAAAGCGGTTGAACACGAGACACGTAAGTAGGCCTGTAGACCCAGGCTGTACATTCTTTAACAGCATCTCCCCTGTAAACACGCCAGCAGGACCTTGTTGGCTATGTCTGAGGAGAGAGAGAGAGAGAGAGAGAGATGAGAAGAGAAGAGAGAGAGAGAGAGAGACACGAGAGAGAGAGAAGAGAGAGACAGAAGACGAAGAGAGAGAGAGAAGAGACAGAGACAGAGACAGAGACATCAGACAGAGAGAGAGGAAGAGAGAGAGAGAGAGAGAGAGAGAGAGAGAGAGAAGAGAAGAGAGAGAGAGAGAGAGAGAGAAGAGGAGAGGGAGAGAGAGAGAGAGAGAGAGAGAGAGAGAGAGAGAGAGAGAGAGAGAAGAGAGAGAACGGGGGAGAGAGAGGGGAGAGAGAGGAGAGCGAGAGAAGAGAGAGAGAGACAGAGAGAGAGAAAGAGAGAAGGTGAGGAAGGAGGAAGAAGAGGAGAGGAGGGAGGAGAGATGAGGAGGAGGAGAGAGAGAGGTGGTGAGGTATATAACTTAAAGTAACATACTGTCCAGTATTTACAGATTATAATGAAATATGACCTAGATTTATGTGAAAAAAGGTAATTAAGTTCGTTATGGAACAGCTTTTTCTGTGTTGGAATTGATGTGGGCGTACCCCAACACAGATGTGTGGGCGTACCCAACAACAGTTGTGTGGGCGTACCCCAACAACAGAATGGTGTGGGCGTACCCATACAGAACGGGTGGGCTACCCCAACACAGGAATGGTGTGGGCTACCCCAACAACAGAAGTCTACCGACAGAATGGTGTGGGCTTACCCCAACAACAGAATGGTGTGGGCGTACCCCAACAAACAGAATGGTGTGGTCGTACCCCAACAACAGAATGGTGTGGTCGTACCCCAACAACGAAATGTTGGTCGGTTACAACAACAAACAGAATGTGTGGTCGTACCCCAACAACAGAATGGTGTGGGCGTACCCAACACAGAATGGTGGGTCGTCCAACAAACAACAGGAATGGTGTGGTCGTATACTGGTCATTACGAATTATTAACGCTGTAGACCGCTGATTGGCCAGCTCATCTCCTATAGCAAGCACTTTTGAAACGGCCTGTTGAGTACAAAAGTTTGAGGTGATTTTTAAAGGTCTTTTTTATTTTGTCCAATTTAGCTTTAGCTATAAATATGAGTATAGGATGAGTCAAAAACATTATTTGGCTATGAGTAACAGAATATTAACTTATTTATATTACAGAACCAGTCAAAAGTTTGGACACACCTACTCATTCAAGGGTTTTTCTTTTCTACATTTGTAGAATAATAGTGAAGACATCACAACTATGAAATAAAACATATGGAATCATGTAGTAACCAACAAAAGTGGTTAAACAAATAAAATATATTTTTTAATTTAGGATTCTTCAATGTAAGCCACCCTTTGCCTTGACAGCTTTGCACTCTTTGCATTCTCTCAACCAGCTTCATGAGGAATGTTTTTCCAACAGTCTTGAAGAGTTCCCACATATGCTTAGCACTTGTTGGCTGCTTTCCTTCACTCTGCGGTCCAACTCATCCCAAACCATCTCAATTGGGTTGAGGTTGGGTGATTGTGGAGGCTAGGTCATCTGATGCAGCACTCCATCACTCTCCTTGGTCAAATAGCCCTTACACAGCCTGGAGGTGTTTGGGTCATTGTCCTGTTGAAACAAATGATAGTGGGACTAAGCGCAACCAGATGGGATGGCATATTGCTGCAGAATGCTGTGTGTGCCATGCTGGTTAAGTGTGCTTGAATTACAATAAATCACTGACAGTTGTCACCAGCAAAGTCCCCCACACCATCACATATCTCTCCATGCTTCACGTGGGACCACACATGCGAAGATAATCTGTCTCACAAAAGACACGGCAGTTGGAACCAAAAACTCTCAAATTGGATCATCAGACCAAAGGACAGATTTCCACGGTCTAATGTCCATTGCTCGTGTTTCTTGCAAAGTCTCTTCTTTTCTTATTGGTGTCCTTCAGTAGTGGTTCTTTGCAGCAATTCCACCATGAAGGCTGATTCACACAGTCTCTTTGAACAGTTGATGTTGAGATGTGTCTGTGTACTTGAACTCTGTGAGGTGCAATACATTATTTCTCAGGCTGGTAACTCTAATGAACTTTTATCTTCAGCAGCAGAAGTCACTCTGGGGTCTTCTTTCCTTGTGGCGGTCCTCATGAGAGCCAGTTTCATTCATAGCTCTTGATGTTTTTGCGACTGCACTTGAAGAAACTTTAAAAGTTCTTGACATTTTCCATATTGACTGACCTTCATGTCTTAAAGTAATATGATGACTGTCGTTTTCTCTTTGTTTTTTGAGCTGTTCTGCCATAATATGGACTTTCACCAAATGGGCTATCTTCGTTTACCTCCTACCTTGTCACAACACAACTGATTGGCTCAAACACATTAAGAGGAAAGAAATTCCACAAATTAACTTTGAACAAGGCACACCTGTTCATTGAAATGTATTCCAGGTGATACCTCATGAAAGCTGGTTGAGAGAATGCCAAAGAGTGTGCAAACTGTCATCATGACTACTTTGGGAGATTTCTAAAATAGATTTTTGATTTTGTTTAACACTTTTTGGGGTTACAACAGTACATGATTCCATATGTGTTATTTCATAATTTTGATGTCTTCTATATTATTATACATGTAGAAATAGTAAAAAATAAAGAAAAACCCTTGAAGGGTAGGTGTGTCCAACCTTTTGACTGGTACTGTTATATTTGTTTTGATTTTTCCCCCTGATTTCACCTCGTCTGGGAGAGGCGAAGGGAGTCATGCGTCTCTGAAACACGACCACCAAACCGCGCTTCTTAACACCCGCCAGCTTAACCGGAAGCACCAACGTGTCGGAGGAAACACCGTTCAACTGACAACGAGGTCAGCCTGCAGGCACCCGGCCCGCCACAAGGAGTCGCTAGAGCGGATGAGCCAAGGAAGCCAACCCTACCCTAACCCGGACAATGCTGGCCCATGGGACTCCCGGCCAGGCAGTGTGCACAGCCGGAATGAACCCGGGTCTGTAGTAACGCCTCTAGCACTGCGATACAGTGCTTTAGACCGCTGCGCCACCCGGGAGAACCAGAATACAATTTTTAAAAGTGAGATTTTCACTGACAATTACTTTAGATTAGTGAGGTGTAGAAACCAACAGCTTATTGGATAAAGGAGAAAAGTGAATAGAAGGAGGACAGAAAGGAGAAAGACTAAACAACAGAGATGATTTAATAAGATATTTTGGCTACTCTGAGGAAAGAGAAGAGAAATTACAACAAAGAATTGAATAACAAATCTGTGAAGAATGTGAGTTGGTGAGCAGTGTTGTTGCAGGATAATAAGACCAGTTCAGAAGTAATCCAAACATATCTCTTACCCATCACGGCTCCCTCCACTCGTGTATGTGAATAAGAATATTTTATATAACTGATGTGACAGATGTTCTATCTGTGTTGTTGTCTCTGTACCTTGGGACTCAGGATGTACCAATGGCAGCAAACTCTGTTGTGTCCCAGTCAGGAGAAAATAACTCCTGTTATTGAGTTGTTCAAGACAAGTGATTGTATTATAGTACTATATCTACCAGATAATATACAATACACTAGGTGCTGAGTAATGAAATAACATGAACTGGAACTTGAGCTGCTGTTGTTGTGTCAGTACCTGTGGTCCTCTGTGAGCCAGTCAGCCTGTTTAGTGTGTTCTGAAGGTGGTATTGATGTGTCAGTACTTGGTCCTCTGTGACAGCTGTGAGCCAGTCAGCCTGTTTAGTGTGTTCTGAAGGTGGTATTGATGTGTCAGTACCTTGGTCCTCTGTGAGCCAGTCAGCCTGTTTAGTGTGTTCTGAAGGTGGTATTGATGTGTCAGTACCTTGGGCATCTGTGAGCCAGTCAGCCTGTTTATGATGTTCTGAAGCGATGGTTAGAGTGTTGAGGAAGACCAGGAAGATCACCAGCCAATAGAACACGCTGGATTTGACCCCCGCTCGACACTTACGACGACACAGACGGTTCCACCGCCGCGAGTACCGACTGTAGGAAGGGAGAGAGAGAGAGAGAGGGAGGGAGAGAAAAAGGAGAGAGGGGGAGAAAGACAGAGGGAAAGAGAGAGAGGGGGGAGAGAAAAAGGAGAGAAAGAGGAGAGGAAGAGGAAGGGGAAAGATGGAGAAGAGAGGAAAAAGAAGAGGAAGATGAGAGGGAGAGAGGAGGAAGAGAGGAGGAAGAGGAGAGGAAGAAGAGAGGAAGGGAAGAGGAGAGGAAGAGGAGATGAAGAGGAAGAGGAGAGGAAGAGAGGAGGAAGAGCACAGGAAGAGAGGAGGAAGAGGAGAGGAAGAAGAGAGGAAGGAAAGAGGAGAGGAAAAGGAGGGAAGAGGAGAGGAGAGCAAGAGGAGATGAAGAGGAAGAGGAAGATGACAGGAAGAAGAYCAATATTTTCTCAGTTTCAGTAACTGAACCAATGATCATGACATGCAGCAGTGCAGCAGGCTGGAGAACGTTGGATTGTGTCTTGAAACAGAGCAGGGAGTCAGTCTCTCAGGGGAGGGACGAGGAGTAGAGAGGAGAGGAGATGTGAAGGGGACATTAGGCAGCGGGTCAACTAAGACCAACAGGTGGTTTCCAGCCCACTGTCTCCTGATATGTTACATAAGAGTCTGTAGAGCACTAATGTTACACCAGAGATAGATAACAGAACAGCAATGGACAGAATAACACTGGCTACATCCCACATGGTACCCTATTCCCTATGTAGGGCACTACTTTTGACCAGGGCCCATAAAAGCAGTGCACAATGTAGGGAATAGGGTGCCATTTGGGACACAGCCACTGAAAACAATAACAGGCTATCTGAGAAGTGTCTGGCAAGGGACCAATAGGGACCTCACCTGGAAGATAAATGAATTGTCATTAATTCTATCACGCATTCTATTGGCTCCGCAACTTCAGCTTTTGGAATGAATCTTTACCCGGAAGGCAGCACACACCCACACCACACACACACACACAACACAACAAACCACCAATCACACACACAGCCACACACACAAACGCACTTACGGAAGTGGATACACTCACACACACACACACACACACACCTTAACGGAAGCGATACACACACACACACACCACAGCCACGCGGAAGCAGGTACACTCCACACACACCACACACACATAACACACACACACATCACACACAACGCACTTACGGAAAGCGGACACACACACACACACACACACACACACACACAACACACTACACACACACACACCACACACACACACACACACAAATCACTTACGGAAGGGATACACACACACACAAGCACACACACACACACACACACACACACACACACACACACACACACACACACACACCACACAACACACACACACACACAACACACACACACAACACATCCACACCACACACACCAACTAGCCGTGGCCAGCAAAAGTGAGCTGATGCTTGTCCTGTCCGACTAGCAGGCCTCTGGTACTTTAGATGAGCGTATACTGTTCAGTGCACCAGGACAGGTAGTTACCATTCACACACTAATTGGCTCTTTCAGAAATGGTCATCAATGGCCCTGGTAGAGGTATCTATTCCCATTAATGCCTCTCAGCATCGTTAGAGTCAGAGATGTGCAACTGATCCTGTCTCCAGGCCAGAAACCCATGGCTGTATCTATCACGACACTGTCCAGTCCCACTTGAAACAAGAGCCTGTACTATCACGAAAAACCTGTCCAGTTCCATTGAAACACATGGCTGTATCTATCCACGAACACTGTCCCAGTCCCAACTGAAACAGAGCTGTATCTATCACAAACACTGTCCAGTCCACTGAAACACATTGGCTGTATCTATCACAAACACTGTCCAGTCCCACTTGAAACAGAGCTGTAATCTATCACAAACACTGTCCAGTCCCACTGAACCACATGGCTGTATCTACACTAACACTGGTCCAGTTCCCACTGTAACACATGGCTGTATCTATCACAAACACTGTCCAGTCCCACTGAAAACACTGGCTGATCTATCAAAACACTGTCCAGTCCCACTGAAACAGAGCTGTATCTATTCACGAACACTGTCCAGTCCCACTGAAACAACATGGCTGTATCTATCACTAACAGCTGTCCAGGTCCACTGAAACACAGCTGTATCTATCACGAAACTGCTCCAGTCCCACTGAACAGAGCTGTATCTATCACGAACACTGTCCAGTCCACTAGAAACACTGGCTGTATCTATCACGAACACTGTCAGTTCCGCACTGAAAACACACAGTGCTACTATACACACATAGTCATGCTGTTGAGACAGAAACACTAGACTGGTACTAAAATGACGCCCCAAGCGGCCCATATTCCCTATATAGTGCACTAACTTAGACCAGAGCCCTATTCCCTATTAATAGTGCAACTACTTTAGACCAGAGCCCCATTCCCTATATAGGCACTACTTAGACCAGAGCCCTATTCCTATATAGCTGCACTACTTTAAGACCAAGAGCCCATTCCTATATAGTGCACTAAACTTTAGACCAGAGAGCCCTTTCCCTAATAGTGCACTACTTTAGACAGGAGCCCTATTCCCTATAAGTGCACTTACTTTAGACCAGGCTTGCATATAGTAGTGTAACTATATGAGCCATTAAACACCACAGGATCCTCTGGCTAACATATGGTTGATAGTACTACAGTAGCTGGAATCTGGTAACATATGGTGATAGTACTAACAGTAGCTGAATCTGGTAACATATGGTGATAGTACTATACAGTAGCTCGAATCGCTGGTAACATATAGTGAAGGTACTAACCAGTAGCTGAATCTGGTAACATATATGTGAAGTACTAACAGTAGCTGAATCTGGTAAACATATGGTGATAGTACTAACAGTAGCTGAATCTGGTAAACATAATGGTGATAGTTACTAACAGTAGCTGAATCTGGTAACATATGGTGATTAGTACTAACAGTAAGCTGAATCTGGAAAACATATGGGTGATAGTAATAACAGTAGCTGAATCTGGTAACATATGAGTGATAGTACAAGCAGTAAGCGTAATCTTGGTAAATATATGGTGATAGTACTACAAGTAGCTGAAATCTGGTAAACATTGGTGAATACTAACATGTAGCAATGATATCTGGTAACATATGGTGATAGTACTAACAGTAGCTGAATCTGGTAACATATGGTGATAGTACTAACAGATAGCTGAATCTGGTAACATATGGTGGATAGTACAACAGTAAGCTGAAATCTGGTAACATATGGTGATAGTAGTAACAAGTAGCTGAATCTGGGGTAAACATATGGTGATAGTACTAACAGTAGCTGAATCTTGGTAACATAGTGGTGGATTAAGTACTAAACAGTAGGCTGAATCTGGTAACCAATATGGTGATAGTACTAACAGTAAGCTGAATCTTGGTAAGCATATTGGTGATCAGTACTAAAGCAGTCAGCTGAATCTGGTAACAATGGTGATAGTACTAACAGTAGCTGAATCTGGTAACATATGGTGCAAGTATAACAGTAGCTGAATCTGGTTAACATTATGGTGATAGTACTAACAGTAGCTGAATCGTTGGTACATGTGTGATAGTACTAACAGGAGCTGAATCTGGGTAACATAATGGTTATAGTACTAACAGTAGCCTGAATCTTGGTAACATATAGTGATAGTACTAACAGGAGCTGAATCTGCGTAAACATATGATATAGTACTAACAGTAGCTCAATCTGGTAACATATAGTGATAGTACTAACAGTAGCTGAATCTGGTAACATATGGGTGATAGTACTAACAGTAAGCCTGAATTTGGTAACAGTATAGAACGTAAGCTGAATCTGGTAACATGGTACTAGTATAACAGTAGCTGAATCTGGTAACATATGTATAGTACTAACAGTAGCTGAATCTGGTAACATATGGGAGTATAAGTACTGATCAACATGGGTAGTCTGAAAGTACTGACGTATACATATGGTGATAGTACTAACAGTAGCTGAATCTGCGTACATATGGTGATATACTAACAGATTAGCTGAATCTGGTAACAATATGTGATAGTACTAACAGTAGCTGAATCTGGTAACATATGGTTGATAGTACTAAACAGCTAAGCTGAATTTGGTAACATATGGTGATAGTATAACAGTAGCTGATCTGGTAACATATTGAGTGATAGTACTAACAGTAGCTGAATTCTGGTACATATGGTGATAGTACTACAGTAGCTGAATCTGGTAAACATATGGGTGATAGTACTAACATAGCTGAATCATGGTAACATATGGTGATAGTACTAACAGTAGCTGAATTCTGTGTAACATATGGTGATATACTACGAGTAGCTGAATCTGGTAACATATGGTGATATAACTAACAGTAGCTGAATCTGGTAACATATGGTGATAGTACTACAGTAGCTGATATCTGGTAACATATGGTGATAGTATAACAGTAGCTGAATCTGGTAACATTGGTGATAGTACCTAACATGAAAGTAGCTGAATCTGGTAACATATGTTGATAGTACTAACAGTAGCTGGAATCTGGGTAAACATATGGTGATGGTACAACAGTAGCTGAATCTGGTAACATATGGTGATTAGTACTTTAACGAGTAGCTGAATCTGGTAAACATTATGGTGATAGTACTAACAGTAGCTGAATCTGGTAAATATGGTGATAGTACTAACAGTAGCTGAATCTGGTAACATATGGTGATAGTACAACAGTAGCTGAATCTGGTAAACATATGGTGATAGTACTAACAGTAGCTGAATTTGTAACATATGGTGATAGTACCTACAGTAGCTTGAATCTGTAACATATGGTGATAGTACTAACAGTAGCTGAATCTGGGTAACATATGGTGATAGTACTACAGGAGCTGAATCTGGTAACAATGGTGATAGTACTAACAGTAGCTGAATCTGGTAAACATATGTGTAGATAACAGGAGCTGAAATCTTACATATGGTGATAGTACTAACAGTAGCTGAATCTGGTAACATATGGTGATAGTACTAACGGTAGCTGAAATCTGGTAACATATGGTGATAGTACTAACAGTAGCTGAATCTGGTAACATATGGTGATAGTACAACAGTAGCTGAATCTGGTAACATATGGGGATAGTACTAACAGTAGCTGAATCTGGTAACATATGTATATACTAACAGTAGCGAATCTGGAACATATGGCGATAGTACTAACAGGAGCTGAATCTGCCAGTCAGGACCTGACCAGCCAAGATAGAAAAGGATCTATTAAAGACCTCCTTCTCATCTCTCACCTTCTCTTCCTCCTTCTCACCTCTTCTCCCTCCTTCTCAAATATCCTCCTCCTTCTACTCTCCTCTCCTCCCTCTTTTCTCACTTCTCCTCTTCCTCCCCTCTTCGTCCCTGAGACACCTGTGGTCCATGTGTCATGTTGTCTTGTGCTTCGTTAGTTGTCAGTATGTTCTGTATGATAATCCATTCTGTTTTTCCTTCCAGAAATAGAATCTCCAAATCCAAGTTCAGGTTAGTACATGTGTGGGTCATCACATCGCTGACCCTCCCTTTCTCTCTTTCTCTCTTCTCTCTTTCTTCTTTCTCTCTTTTCTTTCTCTTCTTTCTCTTCTTCTTTCTCTTCTTTCTTTCTTTCTTTCTCTTCTTTCTTTCTTTTCTCTCTTTCTCTCTCTTTCTCTCTCTCTCTCTCTCTCTCTCTCTCTCTCTCTCTCTCTTCTCTCTTCTCTCTCTCCTCTCTCTCTCTCTCTCTCTCTCTCTCTCTCTCTCTTCTTTCTTTCTTTTTTTCATCCCTTCTGGCGGCTGGATGGACCTTGTGAGTTGTGCGTGCGTGTGTACAGTACCAGTCAAAAGTTTGGACACCTACTCATTCAAGAGTTTTTTCTTTATTTTACTATTTCTACATTGTAGAATAATAGTGAAGATATCAAAACTATAAATAACCCCAAAAAGTGTTAAACAAATCTAAATATATTTTATATTTGAGATTCTTCAAAGTAGCCACCCTTTGCCTTAGACAGCTTTGCACACTCTTGGCATTCTCTCAACCAGCTTCATGAGGTAGTCACCTGGAATGCATTTCATTTAACAGGTGTGCCTTGTTCAAAAGTTAAGTTGTGGAATTTCTTTCCTTCTTAATGCGTTTGAGCCAATCAGTTTGTGTTGTGACAAGGTAGGGGTGGTATACAGAAGATAGCCCTATTTGAAAAGACAAGTCCAATTATGGCAAGAACAGCTCAAAGAAGCAAAGCGAAATGACAGTCCACCATTACTTTAAGACATGAAAGTCAGTCAATCCGGGAATATTTCAAGAAACTTTGAATGTTCTTTCAAGTGCAGTCGCAAAAACCATCAAAGACTATTGATAAAATTGGCTCTAATAAGGACGCCACAGGAAAGGAAGACCCAGTTTACCAGCTCAGAAATTGTAGCCAAATAAATGCTTCACAGAGTTCAAGTAACAGACACATCTCAAACATCAACTTTTCAGAAGAGACCTGCTTGGGCAAGAAAACATGAGCAATGGACATTAGACCGGTGGAAATCTGTCCTTTGGTCTGATGAGTCCCAATTTGAGATTGTTGGTTCAACCGCCGTGTCTTTGTGAGAGATGATATCTGCTGTGTGGTTCCCACCGTGAAGCATGGAGGGAAGGTGTGATATTGGTGGGGGTGCTTTGCTGGTGACACTGTCAGTGATTTATTTAGAATTCAAGGCACCACTTAACCAGCATGGCTACCCACAGATTCTGCAGTGATACCCATCCCATCCTGTTTGCGCTTAGTGGGACTATCATTGTTTTTTCAACAGGACAATGACCCAACACACCGCCAGCTGGGTAAGGGCTATTTGACCAGAAGAGAGTGATGAGTGCTGCATCAGATGACCTGGCCTCCACAATCACCCGACCTCAACCCAATTGAGATATTTGGATGAGTTAGACCTCAGAGTGAAGGAAAAGCAGCCAACAAGTTCTCAGCATATGACTGTTGGAAAAGCATTCCACGGTCAAGACTGTTGAAAAGCATTCCAGGTGAAGCTGGTTGAAGAATGCAAGAATGTGCAAGCCTCATCAAGGCAAAGGGTGGCTACTTTGAAGAATCTAAAATCTAAATATATTTAGATTTGTTAACACATTTTTGTGTCCCATGTGATGTGCACCTTGTTCCTTGTTGCGTTATCAATGTGTCCATGACATGCCGACACAGAATCATGTACCTGT
>NW_019948348.1:0-16146 GCF_002910315.2 Salvelinus sp. IW2-2015
CGTGTAGGCATCCAGCTCTATCTGAACTTCACACATCACGGAACCTTTTTATTTTGTAGACCGTGGGAGTATCATGTTCACTGACTGTCGCAATAAAATCTGAATAATATTTTGAGTCTAACTTTATATTTTGTTGTTCGTTTTCACGTAAAAAAACAAACAACTAAAACAAGGTGCGATAATTTCAAATAATTAACCTGAAACATTGAATAGGTTTCACTGTGACTGTGGTGGGAGACACACACACACACACACACACACACACACACACCACACACACACACACACACACACAACATCGCACACACACACACACACACCGACAACGACGACACACACAGCGCACACACACCAAACACACACACACACACACACACACACACACACACGTACTACAGTCACTGCCCTCTCTCTCTCCCCCCCGCATCCTCCCCATTGTCACTGTACCTCCCTAGATGAAGAGGACAGCACCTTCCGTGAAGCATCAGCTGAAACTGGAGATGACAAGGTACCTGTGAAGGGTTGGATTTTCAACATGGCCTTTCTTTCTTCTTTTGTTCTGTTTCTTCTAACCACGGGCAGTTTGAAGGGGGACGTTAGGGTATTTAACATGCAATGCGTTGTCTATTGTTATACACTAATCTTATCACTGGAGCCAGGTACTTATAGTCACGGAGAAAAGGGAAGGAGATGAAAGACTGTATGTTTTCCACGTTTTCGACTGCGAGAGTCTGGGGGCTGTTCCATGAGCTACCTGACATCTGAAATCCAAGGACAATTTTGTAGAGACTTGTTTGGGAAACTTTGATTTGTCTTTTTTTTATCCTGTGGGAGAAGAGAGCAACTTTTTATCCAGGTTATGTTTCTCAATTTTTTAAATTATTGTTTTTCATTATTTCATTATTTTATAAAATGCACATTTTCCAAACGCCTGGCAATTTAAACTCTATTTCAAGCCAATGATTGGAAAGTAGTGTTAAATGTCCTTTTGAATGGCACACCACAGTGGTTTGTATTGTAATATATGGCACACCACAGTGGTGTATAATGGCACACCACAGTGGTTTGTATTGGTATACATGGCACACCACAGTGTTTTGTATATATGGCACACCACAGTGGTTTTGTATTGTATACATGGCACACCACAAGTGTTTTTATACATGGCACACCCACAGTGTTTTGCTCATATATGGCACACCACAGTGGTTTTGTACTGTATATATGGCACACCACAGTGTGTTTTGTACTGTATATATGGCACACCACAGTGTGTTTTGTACTGTATATTGGCACACCACAGTGGTTTTGTACTGTATATATGGCACACCACAGTGGTTTTGTACTGTATATATGGCACACCACAGTGGTTTTGTATTTATAATGGCACACCACAGTGGTTTGTGACTGTATATATGGCACACCACATGGTTTTGTATTTATAGGCACACCACAGTGGTTTTGTATTGTATACATGGCACACCACAGTGGTTTTGTATATGGACACACACCACATGGTTTTGTATTATATGGCACACACACAGTGGTTTTGTATTTGTATATATGGCACACCACAGTGTTTTTACTGTATATATGCACACCACAGTGGTTTTGTATTGTATATAATGGCACACCACAGTGTTTTGTACTATATGGACACCACAGTGGTTTTGTAACTTTATATATGGCACACCACAGTGTTGTGTAGGTATATATGGCACACCACCAGTGGTTTTGTATTGTATATACTGGCACACCACAGTGTTTTGTATTATGGCACACCACATGTGTTTTGTACTGTATATTATGGCACACCACAGTGGTTTTGTATTGTATACATGGCACACCACAGTGTTTTGTATATATGGCACACCACAGTGGTTTTGTACTGTATATATGGCACACCACAGTGGTTTTGTATAATGTATACATGGCACAACCACGTGTCTTTGTATAGATATGGCACACCACAGTGGTTTTGTACTGTATATATGGCACACCACAGTGGTTTGTATATATTCACTCTGTAGATAATCAGACAATGTTTCAGTGGATGGAACAACCAAAAGCTGCATCTGAATTTTGTCATTTACAGATTTCAGATTGGGACGGCAGGTAGCCTAGCGGGTTAGAGCGTTTTAGCCAATAACAAAAAAGGTCACTAGTTTGAATCCCAGAGCCGACAAGGTTAAAAACTAGCAGTGCCCTTGAGCAAAGCACTTAACCCAATTACAACCTTAAAAAGCTTTGCCACTTGCTGTGTTTACATGCATTGTATTTTCTTAGATTTTATTTCTCAATAATTATGATTGAAGATATGCCTCTTCCCGAAACAAAAGGAAATCTGCAACGTGGGGGTTGATGATGTTACCGTGTTAATGGATAAGGCTTAAACAGACCGGTTGTCAGATGCAATAAATCGGAATTTAATGGGGTCAGAATTCCTCCCCTTTCAGTGTGTGTGTGACCGTGAGAGAGAGAGAGAGTCAGAGTGTTATAGTCCTGGTTATCTTAGACTTTCAGCGGCGCGGGGCAGAGAGGAGGGAGGGGAAGAACGGCCGACACAAAAGGCAACATTATTCCCCGGCTGACCTGCGCTACATCCCACTATGAATGGAGTATTGAAAAACGCGACATTGGGGACTAGATTATTTTTCATTCCTCATAACTGAACCATTTGTGCCGTGGATTTGAGCGGTTTGTTTGCACGCTGTGCTCAATGGGACAGCCACGGTGCTGGGTTGCTTGGCCGGTGTTAAAATCCCTGCTTCCTAATTGGACAGCACAATGATCTCTCTGATCTCTCTGTCTCGAAACCTCCTGAATGCTCGGCTATGAAAAGCCAACTGACTTTTACTCCTGAGGTACTGACCTGACCTCACCTTCTACGTCTACAACCACTGTGATTATTATTTGACCCTGCTGGTCATCTATGAACGTTTGAACATCTTGAAGAACAATCTGGTGTTAATGGTCATCACCGGGACATTTACAGCACTCTGTGTCAAAGGAAGGACAAGAAGATCCTCAAGAACCTCAGCCACCTGAGTCACGGTCTGTTCACCCTGCTGCCATCTAGCAGACAGAGACAGTAAAGGTGGTCCCTCTGACAGAGCTCCAGAGTTCCTCTGTGGCGATGGGAGAACCTTCCAGAAGGACAACCATCTCTGCAGCACTCCACCAATCAGGCCTTTATGGTAGAGTGGCCAGACGGAAGCCACTCCTCAGTGAAAGGCACATGACATCCCGCTTGGAGTTTGCCAAAAGGCACCTAAAGACTCTCAGACCATGAGAAATAAGATTCTCTGGTCTGATGAAACCAAGATTGAACACTTTGGCCTGAATGCCAAGCGACACGTCTGGAGGAAACCTGACACCATCTCTACGGTGAAGCATAGTGGTGGCAGCATCATGCTGTGGGGATGTTTTTCAGTGGCAGGGACTGAGAGACTAGTCAGGATCGAAGGAAAAGATTAATGGAGCAAAGTATAGAGATATACTTGATAAAAACCTGCTCCAGAGCGCTTAGGACCTCAGACTGGGGTGAAGGTTCACCTTCCAACAGGACAACGACCACTAAGCACACAGCCAAGACAACACAGGAGTGTCTTCGGGACAAGTCTCTGAATGTCCTTGAGTGGCCCAACCAGAGCCCGGACATGAGCCTGATCGAACATCTCTGAAGAGACCTGAAAACAGCTGTGCAGCGACGCTCCCCATCCAACCTGACAGAGCTTGAGAGGATCTGCAGAGAAGAATGAGAGAAACTCCCCAAATACAGATGTACCAAGCTTGTAGCGTCATACCCAAAAAGACTTTCGCTGCCAAAGGTGCTTCAACAAAGTACTGAGTAAAGGGTCTGAATACTTGTGTAAATGTGATATTTGTTTTGCTTTGTCATTATGGGGTATTGTGTGCAGATTGATGAGGGGAAAAAACGATTTAATACATTTTAGAATAAGGCTGTAACG
Organism: Salvelinus sp. IW2-2015; assembly: GCF_002910315.2. Taxonomy (NCBI): domain Eukaryota; kingdom Metazoa; phylum Chordata; class Actinopteri; order Salmoniformes; family Salmonidae; genus Salvelinus; species Salvelinus sp. IW2-2015. The sequence continues at coordinate 3,972 of NW_019948348.1, forward strand.
TAACAAAATGTGGAAAAAGTCAAGGGGTCTGAATACTTTCCTAATGTACTGTATGGACATAACTCAACTGAACAGGACAGATATCTACAGTAAGAGGTGCAGGTGAATTTGGACCCCCCCACCCTAGCTTCTGCTTGCCCCCTCTCCTCCTTTTCTCCCAGGAGTCGAGAGGCGCCCCGCAGTGTCATCGGCTGCCTAAGCGTTTGGGAGAGTTTCATTGACAGATTGCAGGAAGCTGTGTTTAGGCATGACTATGGGGATGCCAGACAGCAGAAATTTCTTTTTTTTTGTCCCCTGGGCTTGGAATGTCCACTATCTCCAGTAGCCAATATCATATTCTTCTTCCCCCTCAGCATCTGTCCCCAGTATCCACACTAACTAGTACAAATTCCTCTGTAAGGTTAGTGGGGCTTTCGGTCCAACACAAAGACAAACAACCAACCCAAAGTCTGGTCAAACCTGGTCTGGTTTTGATGTGGAATTGTTGTATACCACCTGTTAGATACTGCTGCACTGTTGGATCTAAAAGCATAAGCATTTTGCTACACTCGCAATAACATCTGCTAACCATGTGTATGTGACTATTACAATTTGATTTGACTAAAATGTATAATGGTCAGGCAGAGGCAAAACAAGCATATTTGCCTCAATCTTATCGGCAGATTCAACAACCTTGGTTTCTCAAATGACTGCCTCACCTGGTTCACAAACTACTTCTCAGACAGAGTTCAGTGTGCCAAATCGAAGGGCCTGTTGTCCGGACCTCTGGCAGTCTCTATGGGGGTGCCACAGAGTTCAATTCTCGGGCCGATTCTTTTCTCTGTTTCCATCAATGATGTCGCTCTTGCATTCTGTATACTTCTAGCACTTCTTTGGACACTGTGTTAAATAACCTCTAGACAAGCTTCAAAGCCATACAACTCTCCTTCCGTGGCCTCCAACTGCTCTTAAATGCAAGTAAAACTAAATGCATGCTCTTCAACCGATCGCTGCCCGCACCTGCCCGCCCATCCAGCATCACTGCTCTGAACGGTTCTGACTTAGAATATGTGGACAATTACAAATACCTAGGTGTCTGGTTAGACTGTAAACTCTCCTTCCAGACTCACATTCAGCATCTCCAATCCAAAATTAAATCTAGAATCGGCTTCCTATTTCGCAACAAAGCATCCTTCACTCATGCTGCCAAACTTACCCTCGTAAAACTGACTATCCTACCGATCCTTGACTTCGGCGATGTCATTCGTAAAATAGCCTCCAACACTCTACTCAGCCAATTGGATGCAGTCTATCACAGTGCCATCCGTTTTGTCACCAAAGCCTCATATACTACCCACCACCACGACCTGTATGCTCTCGTTGGCTGGCCCTTGATTCATATTCGTCGACAGACCCCGCCTTATATAAAGACCCGCCTTATATCAGCTCACTGGTCACCATGTGGGTCTGGCCTTTCCTTCCAGTTCTCTGCTGCCAATGACTGGAACGAATTGCAAAAATCACCGGAGCTGGAGACTCTTATCTCCCTCACTAACTTTAACTTCTTACGGCTGAAACCCCGTTAACTGGAACGATTTGACAACAGCCAGTGAAAGTGCAGGGCGCCAAATTCAAACAACAGAAATCTCATAATTAAAATTCCTCAAACATACAAGTATTATACACCATTATAAAGATAAACTTGTTGTTAATCCCACCACAGTGTCCGATTTCAAAAAGGCTTTACGACAAAAGCACAACATCTGATAATGTTAGGTCAGCGCCTAGTCACTGGTTCAAACAGCTCTTATTCGCTCCCCCTTCACAGTAGAAGCCTGAAACAAGGTTCTAAAGACTGTTGGCATCTAGTGGAAGCCTTAGGAAGTGCAATCGGACCAAATTTACACTGTATCTTGGATAGGCAAAGACTTACAAAAACCTACAAACCTCAGATTTCCCACTTCCTGGTTGGAATCTTTCTCAGGTTTTTGCCTGCCATATGAGTTCTGTTATACTCACAGACATCATGCAAACAGTTTTAGAAACGTCCGAGTGTTTTCTATGCAAATAATATAATAATAATAATAATATGCATATCTTAGCTTCTGGGCCTGAGTAGCAGGCAGTTTACTCTGGGCACGCTTTTCATCCGAACATGAAAATAGTGCCCCCAGCCATAAGAAGTTTTAAGCATCAGCTGTCAGAGCAGCTCACAGATCACTGCAACTGTACATAGCCCGTCTGTAAATAGCCCATCCAACTACCACATCCCCATATTGTTATTTATCTATTTATATTGCACATTCATCTTCTGCACATCTATCACTCCAGGATTTAATTGCTAAATTGTAATTACTTAGCCACTACGGCCTATTTATTGCCTTACCTCCCTAATCTTACCTCATTTGCACACTGTATATAATTTTTTTCCTATTGTGTTATTGACTTTGTTTGTTTATTCCATATGTTGTGTTGTGTCGAACTGCTTTGCTTTATCTTGGCCAGGTCGCGGTTGTAAATGAGAACTTGTTCTCAACTGGCCTACCTGGTTAAATAAAGGTGAAATAATTTTTAAAAATAAAAAGTTGTAAATAAGAAACTGATTTATATATTAAATCTATTCAGAATTATGTGGATACAGAATACAAGCACGAGGATGTGATTTCATTTTTTTTCACCCCTTTTTTCCCCACAATTTCATGGTATCCAGTTGTTGGTAGTTACTGTCTTGTCTCATCGCTGCAACTCCCGTACGGACTCGGGAGAGACGAAGGTCGAGAGCCATGCGTCCCCCGAAACACAACCCAACCAAGCCGCACTGCTTCTTAACACAGCGCCCATCCAACCCGGAAGCCAGCCGCACCAATATGTCGGAGGAAACACCGTACACCTAACGACCTGGTCAGCGTGCACTGCGCTCGGCCCGCCACAGGATTCGCTAGTGTGCGATGAGACAAGGATATCCCTACCGGCCAAACCCTCCCTAACCCGGATGACGCTAGGCCAATTGTGCATCGCCCCATGGACCTTCCGGTCGCGGCCGGCTGAGACAGAGCCTGGGCTCGAACCCGGTGTCTCTGGTGGCACAGCTAGCACTGTGATGCAGTGCCTTAGACCAAGCTTAAACTTCCTGACTGATGTCTTGAGATGTTGCTTCAATATATCCACATAATTTGATACCATCTATTTTGTGAAGTGCACCAGTCCCTCCTGCAGCAAAGCACCCCCACAACATGATGCTGCCACCCCCATGCTTCACGGTTGGGATGGTGTTCCAACTTCAACTGTAACTGTTATTATGATGTAAATGTTATTATGATGTAACTGTTATTATGATGTAAATGTTATTAGATGTAACTGTTATTATGATGTAACTGTTATTATGATGTAACTGTTATTATGTTGTAACTGTTATTATGATGTAACTGTTATTATGATGTAACTGTTATTATAGATGCAAAGGCCCCCTTGAGGCACCGTAACCTGCACCTTGTTGAAACTGAATCCCAATGTCAAAATAGAGGCAGGAAAGTACCTTATTTCACTCTCAAAACACCACAAAACCTGCCTGTCTTTATGTTACTGTACATGAACCTTAATGACTTTCAACTTTCACAACACATATTCAATTGTACAGACTAGACTGAATGGAACAGAATTGACGATGTCCTATCGAGTCTAGCAGTGGCACACCTTCACTCACTGCCACCTGGGTCAGGCATGGCACTGGCATCCATTTTGTGCCAGGGTGCTCAATTTCTCTGTGCCCAGTGCTTTAGCAGCCAGCCAATGAGCAGTAGGGTAGGGTGGCAGTGCAGTAGGTGGCTAGGCGGCCGTTTTGACCTGGGTTAATGGTCCAGTTCTCTTCATGTTCCAGCTGGTCCTGGGGTAATGGGCCAGTTCTCTTCATGTTCCAGCTGGTCCTGGGGGAATGGGCCAGTTCTCTTCATGTTGCAGCTGGTCCTGGAGGAATGGGCCAGTTCTCTTCATGTTGCCACTGGTCCTGGGGGAATGTGGGGCCATTCTCTTCATGTTGCAGCTGTCGCTGAATGGGAGGAATGCGCCAGTTCTCTTCATGTTCCAAGCGGCCGGGGGATGCAGTTTCTCATTGCGCTGGAATGGGGCGGCCAGTTCTTCTTCCACTGACCTGGGGATGGCAGTTCTGCATCGCTGGTCCTGGAATGGGCCAGTTCTCTTCATGTTCAGCTGGTCCTGGGGAATGGTCCAGTTCTCTTCATGTTCAGCTGGTCCTGGGGGAATTGGGCCAGTTCTCTTCATATTCCAGCCTGGTCCTGGGGTAATGGCCAGTTCTCGTCATGTTCCAAGCCTGGTCCTGGGGAATGGGCCAGTTCTCTTCATGTTCCAGCTGGTTCCTGGGGGAATGGGCCAGCTTCTCTTCATGTTCCAGCTGGGCCTGGGGAAGTGGGCCAGTTCTCTTCATGTTCCAGGCTGGTCCTGGGGAAGTGGGCCAGTTCTCTTATGTTCAGCTGGTCCTGGGGGAATGGGCCAGTTTTCCCCTCTTCCTTCCTCCTTCTCCTTCCTAGTTCCATCGTTCCAGCTGGTCCTGGGCAATGGGCCAGTTCTCTGCATGTTCAGCTTGTCCTGGGGGAATGGGCGCAGTTCTTTCATGTTCCAGCTGGTCCTGGGGGGAATGGGCCAGTTCTCTTCCATCGTTCCAGCTTTCCTTGGGGAAATGGGCCAGTTCTCTTCATGTTCCAGCTGGTCCTGGGGGAATGGCCGACGCTTCTCATATCATATTCAGCTTGTTCCGGGGAGAATGGGCCGTTGCTCTTAATTTCTCCAGCTTTGTCCTAGGGGGAATGGGCCAGTTCTCTTCATGTTACCAAGCTTGGTCCTGGGGGAATGGCCAGTTCTCTTCATATCAGCTTGTCATGGGGACATGGGCTGAGTTATCTTCATGTTTCCAGCTGGTCGCTGGGGAAATGAGGGCCTGTTCTCTTCATGTTCCAAGCTGGGTCCTGGGGGAATGGGCCAGTTCTCTTCAGTTCCAGCTGGTCCTGGGGTAATGGGCCAGTTCTCTTCATGTTCCCAGCTGTCCTGGGGAATGGTCGCAGTTATTCTTCATTTCCACGCTGTCCTGGGGAAATGGGCCAGTTCTCTTTCATGTTGCCAGCTGGTCCTGGGGGAATGGGGCCAGTTCTCTCTTCATGTTACAGCTAGTCCTGGGGAATGGGTCCAGTTCTTCTTCTCATGTGTGCAGCTGGTCTCTGGAGGAAGGGCCAGTTATCTTCAATGGTTGCAAGCTGGTCCTGGGAATGGGCCAGTTCTCTTTCATTGCAGCTGGATGGGAATGGGGTTTCTGTCAGCTGACGGATGGGCCAGTTCTTTCTGTTTCAGCTGGTGGGATGGGCCAGTCTCTCAGTACTGTCCTGGGAAGGAGTTCCTAGTTCAGTGGTTCCTGTGGAGTTCTTCAATCCAGGCGGTTAGGCCATCTTCATGTTCCAGCTGGTCCTGGGGAAATGGGCCAGTTCTCTCTTCATGTTCCAGCTGGTTCCTGGGGGAATGGCCAGTTCTCTTCCATGTTTCACGCTGGTCCTGGGGGAATGGGCCATGTTCTCTTCATTTTCCAGTGCGTCCTGGGGAATGGGGCCAGTTGCTCTTCATGGTTCCAGCTGTCCTGGGGGAATGGTCGCGAGTTCTCTTCACTGTCCAAGCCTGGTCCTGGGGCGAATGGGCCAAGCTTCTCTTCATTCCAGCTGGTCCTGGGGGAATGGGCCAGTTCTCTTCATGTTCCAGCTGGTCCTGGGGGAATGGGCCAGTTCTCTTCATGTTCCAGCTGGTCCTGGGGGAAACTGGGAGCTGCATTTGTGCCAATCAATCATGGCATTGCTCTCACACACATGGTTTTTCAACCACTCCACAAATGTCTTGTTAACAAACTATAGTTTTGGCAAGACGGTTAGGATATCTACTTTGTGCATGACACAAGTCATTTTTCCAACAATTGTTTACAGACAAATTATTTCACTTATAAATCACTGTATCACAATTCCAGTGGGTCAGAAGTGTACATACACTAAGTTGACTGTGCCTTTAAACAGCCTGGAAAATTCCAGAGAATTATGTCATGGCTTCAGAAGCTTCTGATAGGCTAATTGACATCATTTGAGTCAATTGGAGGTGTACCTGTGGCTGTATTTCAAGGCCTACCTTCAAACTCAGTGCCTCTTTGCTTGACATCATGGGAAAATCAAAAGAAATCAGCCAAGACCTCAGAAAAAAATTGTCGACCTCCACAAGTCTGGTTCATCCTTGGGAGCAATTTTCAAACGCCTGAAGGTACCACGTTCATCTGCACAAGCAATAGTACGCAAGTATTAACACCATGGGACCAAGCAGCCGTCATACCGCTCAGGAAGGAGACGCGTTCTGTCTCCTAGAGATGAACGTACTTTGGTGCGAAAAGCGCAAATCAATCCCAGAACAACAGCAAAAGACCTTGTGAAGATATCCACAGTAAAACATGTCCTATATCGACATAACCTGAAAGGCCGCTCAGCAAGGGAGAAGCCACTGCTCCAAAACCGCCATAAAAAAGCCAGACTACAGTTTGCAACTGGACATGGGGACAAAGATCGTACTTTTTGGAGAAATGTCCTCTGGTCTGATGAAACTGTTTGGCCATAATGACCATCATTATGTTTGGAGGAAAAAGGGGGAGGCTTGCAAGCCGAAGAACACCATCGCAACCGTGAAGCACGGGGGTGGAAGCATCATGTTGTGGGGGTGCTTTGCTACAGGAGGGACTGGTGCACTTCACAAAATAGATGGCTTCATGAGGAAGGAAAATTATGTGGATATATTGAAGCAACATCTCAAGACATCAGTCAGGAAGTTAAAGCTTGGTCGCAAATGGGTCTTCCAAATGGACAACGACCCCAAGCATACTTTATAAAGTTGTGGCAAAATGGCTTAAGGACAACAAAGTCAAGGTATTGGAGTGGCCATCACAAAGCCCTGACCTCAATCCTATAGAAAATTTGTGGGCAGAACTGAAAAAGCATGTGCGAGCAAGGAGGCCTACAAACCTGACTCAGTTACACCAACTCTGTCAGGAGGAATGGGCCAAAATTCACTCAACGAATTGTGGGAAGCTTGTGGAAGGCTACCCAAAACGTTTGACCCAAGTTAAACAATTTAAAGGCAATGCTACCAAATACCAATTGAGTGTATGTAAACTTCTGACCCACCGGGAATGTGATGAAAGAAATAAAAGCTAAAATAAATAATTCTCTCTACTATTATTCTGATATTTCCCATTCTTAAAATAAAGTGGTGATCCTAACTGACCTAAGACAGGGAATTTTTACTAGGATTAAATGTGAGAAACACAGAGAGAAACAGAGACAGAGAGACACATGGACAGAGAAAGACAGAGTAGACGGAGATAGCGAGATAGACAGAGAGAGAGAGAGAGAACCAGATTAGAGAGAGAGAGAGATACAGAGACACCAGAGACGACTCAGAGGACAAGGCAGAGAAGAGACAGAACCAGAGAGACAGCAGGACGAAGACAGAGTGACAGAGAGAATGGACAAAACACCAGAGAGCAGAAGCGAGACATGAGGAGAGACGAACAGAGACGAACAGAGAAGAGAGAGAGAGAGACGAGAGAGAGAGAGAGAGCAGAGAGAGTGACAGAGGACAGAACAGAGAGCCGAGAGGACAGAGAGAACATCGCGCAGGAGATAGGAGAGCAGACGAGAGAGAGACGCGGAGACAGAGAGAGAAGAGATAGAGACAGACGAGACAGAGCGGAGAGAGACAGAGAGAGACAGAGACAGTCAGAGGGAGAGAGACTGAAAGAGAGAGAGACAGAGACAGAGTGAGCGAGTCAGAGAGGGAGACAGAGACAGAGAGAGACATGGAGACAGAGAGAGACCGAGACAGAGAGAGATACAGAGAGAGAGAGAGAGAGAGAGACGGAGACAGAGACGAGACACGGAGACAGAGACGAGACACAGAGACAGACAGAGACAGAGAGAGAGAGACACAGAGACAGAGAGAGAGACGGAGACAGAGAAAGACGAAGACAGACAGAGAGAGACAGAGATAGATGGAGACATACAGAGATAGACGGAGACAGACAGAAAGAGAGACAGAGTCAGAGACATAGTCAGAGAGACACAGAGAGAGACGGAGACAGACAGAAAGAGAGACAGAGAGAGAGACAGAGATAGAGAGACAGAGAGAGCGACAGCGAGAGGGACGGAGAAAGAGTCAGAGACAGAGACAGAGAGACAGAGAAAGACGGAGTCAGAGAGAGAGACAGACAGAGAGAGACGGAGACAGACAGAGAGAGACAGAGTCAGACAGAGAGACAGACAGAGAGACAGAGAGAGACAGAGAGAGAGAGAGACGGAGACAGACAGAGAGACACGGGAGTCAGAGAGACAGACAGACAGAGAGAGAGAGACACAGAGACAGAGAGAGACAAACAGAGGGTCCAGAGCACTGATAGATTGTGTGTGTGTTCCACCAGACTGATTGGATCGTCAGTCAGACAGAGAGAGAGACAGAGAGCCATGCGATGCCAGCGTGTAAAGGAGTGTGTGTGCAGGCCAGGTGGAGGCTGGAAGGTGGCTGTCTGGCTGCTGGCATCCCTGCTAGGGTCCCTGCTACTGGTGGCTGTCGGAGTGATACTGCAGATCGGTGAGTGAGTGTGTGTAATGGAGTGATATTTCACCACAGCTCATTTTTGAATTGGGAGACAATCTATTTTAAAGCCCCAAGTTGTCTGAGCTGAGTGTGGAACTTTTGTGAGTGTTTACTGTTAATTTTTTCTTGTTTATTTCACTTTTGGTCCTCTGTAGTTCAGTTAGTAGAACATGGTCCTCTGTAGTTCAGTTAGTAGAACATGGTCCTCTGTAGTTCAGTTAGTAGAACATGGTCCGCATCCGTCCTCTGTAGTTTCAGTTAGTAGAAACATGGTCCTACTGTAGTTCAGTTAGTAGACATATGGTCCGTACTGTATTCAGTACGTAGACATGGTCCTCTGTAAGTTCAGTTAGTAGAACATGGTTTCTGGTATTCAGTTAGTAGAACAATGGTTTCTCTGTAGTTCAGTTAGCTAGAACATGGTCCTACTGTTAGTTTCAGTTAGTAGAACATGGTTCTCTGTAGTTCAGTTTGTAGAGCATGGTGCTTACAATGCCAAGATAGTTGGTTCGATTCCCATTATCTCCTCCACGTAAAATATATGCATGGATGACTGAGTTGCTTTGGATAAAAAGCGCCTGCTAAATGGAACATGGACTGACCAGGTCAAATCTATTAACCCGTAATGATGTCTCATTAAATCCACTTCAATCAGTGTAGATGAAGGGGGGAGACAGGTTAAAGAAGAATGTTTAAGACTCAAGCTAATTGGGACGTGTTGAGTGCCATTCATAGGGTAGATGGGCAAGACAATAGATTTAAGAACTGTTTACGGTAATAGTTACCAGGCGCACCAGTTTGTGTCAAGAACTGCAACACTGCTGTTTTTGTGACGCTCAACAGCTTCCTGTGTGTATCAAGAATGGTCCACCACCTAAAGGACATCCAGCCAACTTGACACAACTGTAGGAAGCATTGGAGTTAACATGGGCCAGCGTCCCTGTGGAACGCTTTCGACATCTTGTAGAGTCCATGCCCCGACGAATTGAGGCTGTTCTGAGGGCAAAAGGTGGGGGTGCAACTCAATATTAGGAAGGTGTTCCTAATGTTTCATATACTCAGTGTATGTACAGTATATATATATATATATATTATTATTTAAACTGCATCGTTGGTTAGGGGCTCGTAAGTAAGCATTTCACTGTAAGGTCTACTACACCTGTTGTATTCGGCGCACGTGACAAATACGATTTGATTTGATATATATAAATTAGATTGGGTGACATTTCTTTGTGACGTTTTTATTTTCTGATTTCAGAAGATTTGACCGAAATCAGCAGAAGAGCCATACCTGGTAAGTGGTTTTCTAAGTGAATCCCTTCTCATTTTACTGACTGTCCTTTCTGAAACGCACCGTAACATTACTGTTCCCACCTCAGATTTCAGTCCCACGTCACCTCTATGAATACAGACGACCCAAAAAAACATATCATATTATACTATTCTAGGACGCTTTTCATTAACTAACCCACATAGCGAACATAACACAACTATTTATGTGTTTAGGGCCTTTTGTTTCATTGACACAAGCACCCAAGAATTGGGAAGCCAAAGTCATTCCGCTACCCAAGAGTGGTAAAGCGGCCTTTACTGGTTCTAACAGCAGACCAATCAGCTTGCTGCCAACTCATAGGAAACTGTTGGGGAAAAAATTGTGGTTGACCAAATACAAAGCTATTTCTCTGTAAACAAATTAACCACATACTTTCAGCATGCTTATAACATGTACTGCACTGACACAAATGACGGATGATTGGTTGAAATAAATTGATAATAACAATGTTGTGGGATCTATACTGTTAGATTTCAGTGCAGCCTTTGATATTATTGGCCATAACCTGTTGAAAAAAATGTATGTGTTATGGCTTTTCATCATCTGCCAAATCTTGGATGTAGAGCTATCTATCTAATAGAACATAGGGTTTTCTTTATTGGAAGCTTCTATAATGTTAAACATGTAAAGTGTGGTGTACCACAGGGCAGTTCTCTAGGCCCTCTACTCTTTTATATTTTTACTAATGACCTGCCACTGGCATTAAACAAAGCCTGTGTGTCCATGTATGCTGATGATTTAACAATTTACGTGTCAGCAACCACAGCTAATGAGGTCACTGAAACCCTTAACAAGAGTTGCAGTCAGTTTTGAAATGAGTGGCCAGTATTAAACTGGTCTTGAACATCTCTAAAACTAAGAGCATTGTATTTGGTACTGCTGAATCTGGTAATGAATGGTGTGACTGTTGAACAAGCTGAGGAGACTCAATTACTTGGTGTTACCTTAGATTGTAAACTGTCATGGTCAAAACATATAGATTCAATGGTTGTAAAGATGGGGAGAGGTCTGTCCGTAATAAAGAGGTGTTCTGCTTTTTCGAGACCACACTCCACAAAGCAAGTCCAGCAGGCTCTACTTTTGTCTTATCTTGATTATTGTCCAGCCAATTTGTCAAGTGCTGCTAAGAAATACCTAGTTAAGCTGCAGCTGTCCCAGAACAGAGTGGCACATCTTGCTCTTCATTGTAATCAGAGGGCTGATATAAATACTATGCTGCCAGTCTCTCTTGGCTAAGGGTTGAGGAGAGACTGACTGCACTTCTTCTTTTCATAAGAAACATTAATGTGTTGAAAATTCCAAAATGTTTGCATAGTCAACTTACACATAGCTCTGAAACACATACTTACCCCACCAGACATGTCACCGGGGGTCTTTTCATAGTCCCCAAATCCAGAACAAATTCAAGAAAGCGTACAATATTATATAGAGCCATTATTGCATGGAACTCACTTCCATCTCATATTGCTCAAATGAACAGCAAACCTGTTTTTTAAAATAGACAAAGCAACACCTCTCCTCTTATTTGATCTAAATAGTTTGTGTGTATTGATATGTAGGCTATGTGTGCATTTCTAAATGTATATAGTGCTGTTCTTGTCTAATAACGTTCAGTATTATGTCATGTTTCATGTTCTGTGTTCTGTGTTCTGTCATGTTTCATGTTTCATGTTTCATGTTCTGTGTTCTGTGTTCTGTGTTCTGTGTTCTGTATTATGTCATGTTTCATGTTCTGTGTTCTGTGTTCTGTGTTCTGTGTTCTGTATTATGTCATGTTTCATGTTCTGTGTGGATCACAGGAAGAGTAGCTGAGGCCTTCACAACAGCTAATGGGGATCCCAATAAAATACCCCCTCGCAAGCAAAAAAATATTCCTAAAGGGAGAAAGCCTGTGAATTGACATATTGTATTTTGCGTGTGGTGTTTAGAATGGTTCCTATTCTCTGTTTTTGAGGAAGTGAATGGAACTAGAAACCACCATCTCAGTGGCTGTAGAATAACACCTCTACAGGAAACAGGAAACTGGATGGAAACAGACCCACATTACTGTATGCTTTTGCTGTACCAACAGAACTTCAAATCCCAGGATAGACTACTGACCGTCATTAACCTGAGGAGTAATACACAGACTACTGACCGTCATTAACCTGAGGAGTAATACACAGACTACTGACCGTCATTAAC
>NW_019948349.1:0-7893 GCF_002910315.2 Salvelinus sp. IW2-2015
AGGCCGAGCAGGAAGTGCGTTTAGTTTCTTGGTGTTTCTTAATCCTCCCCTTCCCGTGGCGAGCCGTTCCTTGTTGAGCGCTACGTTAGTAGAAGGCGTCCGGTGTCCGGTGTGTTTGTAGAGCGTTAGAGGCGATATGTGTGCGACCAATTCTCTCAACTTTGCTCTCTGAAACACACACTCCGCTGTTACTTTCTTCTGCGGAAGAGAGGGAGAATGGGTGGGAGTGTGGTTCCGTACAGCAGCTTAAATTTAGGATATCATTCATGGATTAGTTCATTTTATATTAATTCACATTTTGCCAACAGTTTGAGGAGCAAACTTCACAAGCAACAAATTTACAACCACATAATCAAACAACAAAAACTAAGGGGGGTACTAAGGAGAAGAAAGGTAGGAGGGGGGATTAAGGAGAGAGAAGGCAAGGACCGGGGGATTAAGGGAGAGAGAGGTAAGAAGGGGGACTAAGGGAGAGAGAAGGTAGAAGGGGGACTAAGGGAGAGGAAGGTTAAGAAGGGGGGACTAGGGGAGAGAGGAAGTAAGAAAGGGCGGACTAAGGGAGAGAGAAGGTAAGAAGGGGGGACTAAGGGAAGAGGAAAGGTAAGAAGGGGGACTAAGGGAGGAGAAGGTAGGAAGGGGGGGACCTAGGGGAGAGAGAAGGTAGAGAGGGGGACGAGAGGAGAGAGAAGCTAAGACTGACTAAGGAGAGAGAAGTTAAGAAGCGAGTAGGGAGACTGAAACTGGGAGGAGAGAAGGTGAAACGGGGGGACTAAGGGAGAGAAAGCCTGCCTGAGGAGGAGAAGGAGAAGGGGGCTAAGAAGAGCCGTGAGAGGTAAAAGGGGATAAGGGAGAGAAACGCCTGCTGAGGAGGATGAGAGAAGGTAAGAAGGTGGGACTAAGGGAGAGAGTGCCCTGTTGAGAGGTAAGAAGGGCGGGGGGTCGCTGGGACTAAGGGAGAGAAAGCCTGCTGAGGAAGAGAAGTAAGACGGGGACTAAGGAAGAAAGCCTGCTGAGGGGGAGAGAGAAGTTAAGAAAGGTGGGACTAAGGGAGAGATGCCTTAGTCTTGCGGTACGGTTCCTAGGTTCTACCATCAAGCTGAACTTGAACCATGGAAAGTGTTCCAGCGCTCTTTGAGGCAGGTGCTGCTTATGACAGATCAGGCTGCATCCCTTTTTCTTTGCTTGGGGAGGGTAGTGTGTTTCTATTGGTCCACAGGGGAGGGGTAGTTGTGTTGTTATTTGGTCACAGGCGAGGTAGTTGTGATTGTCACAGGCGAGGGTAGTTGTTTGTTTCTATTGGTCACAGGGGAGGTAGTTTGTTGTTATTGGTCACAGTGGAGGCTAGTGTGTTGTTATTGCGTCACAGGGGAGGGGTAGTTGTTGTTTAAATTGGTCACAGGGGAGTGTAGTGTGTTAGTGGACACAGGGGGGTAGTGTGTTGTTAATCTGGTCACGGAAGGTAGTGTGTTTGTTATTGGTCATTGCCTCTTCTGCAGGTTGTTACTACATGCGTCATGTCTTCCATGTCCTTCATCTGGCATGCTCCCTCCCATGTCCTTCATCTTGCATGTTCCTCCCATGTCCTCATCTGGCATGTCCTCCCCTATGGTCCTCATCTGCATGCTCCTTCCCCTATCTTCAAGGTTGTTACTCAAGGCACGTCCCTTATACTATGCTTGAATGGTTAACACAGGTCAATTATAGTCTACCATTTCGTCTATCCGTGTCATTCTATCCACTATTCATAGTGACATATAGTTTACAAGTCTGATTCTATCCACCAGTTCAAAGTGACAATATAGTTTACCAGTCTGAAAACCACACCACCAATGTCCTCTCAGGACTAGTCTACCAACCACAATGATCCTCCCTAAGGCTAGTCTACAACCCACAATTGATCGTCCCTAGACTAGTTCTACGATACAAAAGATCCTCCCCTGACTAAGTCTACAACACAATGATCTCCCTAGACTAGTCTACAACACAATGATCCTGCCCTAGACCTAGTCTACAACACAATGATCCTAAAACCTTAGACTAGTCTACAACACAATGATCCCTCCCTAGCTAGTCTACACAACAATGATCTCCCTAGGATAGTCTACAACACAATGATCCTCCCAGATAGTCTACACACAATGATCCTCTTCTAGACTAGTCTACAACACAATGATCCTCCCTAGACTAGTCTACAACACAAGTGACCTCTCTAGACTAGTCTACAACCACAATGATCCTCCCTAGACTAGTCTACAACACAATGATCCTCCCTAGACTAGTCTACAACACAATGATCCTCCCTGACTAGTCTACAACACCATGATCCTCCCTAGACTAGTCTACACACACAATATCCTCCCTAGGACTAGTCTACAACACAATGATCTCCTAGACTGTCTACGATACAAAGATCCTCCCTAGAACTAGTCTACAACACCAATGATCCTCTCTAGACTAGTCTACCAACACAATGATCCTCTCTAGACAGTCTACAACACAATGATCCTCTCTAAGACTAGTCTACGACACAATGATCCCTCTCTAAGACTGGCTACAACACAATATCGCTCCCTAGGACTAGTCTACAACACAATGATCCTCTCTAGGACTAGTCTACAACACAATGATCCTCCCTAGACTAGTCTAACGAACACAATGATCCTCTCTAGACTAGTCTACGACACAATGATCCTCTCTAGACTTAGTCTACGACACAATGATCCTCCCTAACTTCTTACAACACAAGATCCTCCTAGACTAGTCTACAACACAATGATCCTTCCCATAGACTTAGTCTACAACACAATGATCCTCCCTAGACTAGTCTACAACCAATGATCCTCCCTAGACTAGTCTACACACAATGATCCTCCCTAGGACTAGGTCTACAACACAATGATCCTCTTCTAGACTTAGGTCTACAACACAATGATCCTCCCTAAGACTAGTCTACAACACAGTGATCCTCCCTAGACTAGTCTACAACAATACAATGATCCTCCCTAGACTAGTCTACAACAATACAATGATCCTCTCTAGACGAGTCTCAACACAATTGGATCCTCTCTAGACTAGTCTACAACACAATGATCCTCTCTAGACGAGTCTACAAAACAATACAATGATCCTTCTAGACTTAGTCTACAACAATACAATATCCTCCTCTAGATTAGTCTACAACATTAATGATCTCTCTAGACTAGTTCTACAAACACAATTGAATCTCTCGAGAACTAAGTCTACAACACAATGGATCCTCCCTAGCTAGTCTACAATACAATGATCCATCTCTAGGACTTGTCTACAAACACAATGATCCTCTTCTAGACTAGTCTACAACACAATGATCCTCCTTAGACTAGTCTACAACACAATTGATCCTCCCTAGACTAGTCTACAACACAATGATCCTCCTAGATAGTCTACAACACAATATCCTCTCTAGACTAGTCTAACAACACAAGATCCGCTCTAGACTAGTCTACAACCAATTACAATTGATCCTCTCTAACTAGTCTACAACACAATGATCCTCTCTTAGACTAGTCTACAACACAATGATCCGCTCTAGACTAGCTACAACACAATGATCCTCCCTAGACTAGTCTACAACACAATTGATCCTCCCTAGACTATCTACAACACCACAATAATGTATTCTTCATCAAACATTTGTCATGGTTTTCATTTTCTTAGTTTGTCTGCTTGACATGTTTAGAATTTGATAGGGGAAGATGAGGTCCAATATACTGTTTACGATTTCTACTTGCCAAGTTACACCTTCAAATTACAGTGAAGTTTTGTTCCAGGAAGTGTTGTTCTGAAAAGGATTGAATATTTGGTTGTTGCCTAATAAGTTTTTTGGTAGGGTTTCCACACTACTTTCCTTCCATCTATAGCATTTCTTAATATTATTCAGTTCTTTGTTTTGATGCCTCATGATTGAGTATTGGCTCTGTTCAAGTAGACTGTGATTTTGCTTGTGGTGCTGATAGGGGTGTTAGTGGGCTGACTGTTGAACGCTCTGACAGACTCTTGGGTTGAGGTCAGGGATTAAAGTAATCTACTGTACTACAGGATCATATCACTTCCCCCTACCTGACATCCTAGGACCCACTCCAATTGCTTACCGCCCCAATAGGGTCCACAGACGACGCAATCACCAACTTGTACAGGAGGACCGGCCCTGCAGGAAGGCCTACTGGGAGGGACCGGCCCTGTAGAAGGCCCCACTTTGGGCTAGGGGGCATTATATTTGACGTCCGGATGAAAAGCGTGCCCAAAGTAAACAGCCTGTTAGTCAGGCCCAGAAGCTAGGATATGCATGTCTAAAGTTTCTAAAACTGCTTTAAAAATAAACGTCTGTGTATAACAGTAAACTGATATGGCAGGCAAAAACAACCAAACCATCCCCCAAAAACAATGTCAGCCTACCATGTTTTTCAATTGGCTGTCACTTTTTATTATCAAACGAAGTCCTCCCACACTGAGTTCCTAGAAGCTTCACTAGATGTCAACAGTCTTTAGAAAGAGCTTCAGGCTAGTTTTTGGGAAAAATGACCCAGAAAATGTAGTTTTTCTAAGTTGGCTCCCATTTTGGCTGTAGTGTTTCCATGGCGCTTGGGGGGAGCCCGTTCTTCGTTATTTATCTCCGGTAAGGAACATACTGTTCCCGTCTTAATGTGATATGTTTTATTTACATATCAGGGGACCTGAGGTTTGATTCTACTTGGGTGGTTGATTCTAAACGTTGGGACCTAGTTTGATTCTAAACGTGCTTGACTTGTTGGAGAATTTTATTGTAACCGTTTGGGATTTCATTTTGTAAGGAGGGAAACCGGTGGATTAATTGGACTGAAAGCGCGCCAGCTATACTGAGTTTTTTATGGATATAAAGAAGACTTTTATCGAACAAAAGGACCATTTGTGATGTAAAAAACTGGGGACTTTGGAGTGCCAATAGAAGAAGATAATCAAAGGCATTATCGCTGATTTCTGACTTTCGAGGCGCACCTGCCTTGGTTGAAAAATGGTTTTTCATGTTTGTGGGCGGGGCGCTGTCCTCGAATAGCATGGTGTGCTTTCGTCGTTAAAGCCTTTTGGAAAATCGACACAGCGGCGGATTAACAAGAAGTTTAAGCTTTATTGGTTTGATGTATTAGAATGATTTTCATGAATGTTAAATATTTTATATTCTGTAGTTTGATTTCGCGCTTCGTGGAGATAGAGAAGATCCCCCAGGCTTACAGAGATCTGTTCCAATACAGGTGACCAGGGTTGAGCCTGGGAGAGAGGGATGAGGAGGAGGAAAGGAAGGAGAGCGGGATGAGGAGGAGGAAAGGGAGGAGAGTTTGGGACTAAGGTCAGGACTCAGTACTCCCACTGACCTCGCTCCCACGCCTCCAGCCCCACGCCCCCTATGAAGGTGTTTATGTATTGCCTCTCCAGCCCTACGCCCCCAGCCCCACGCCTCCAGCCCCACGCCTCCAGCCCCACGCCCCCTATGAAGGTGTTTATGTATTGCCTCTCCAGCCAAAAGGCCCCCGTCCCGTTCCTCCGAATGGACCACCAACCAGAGAGATAAACATAGCTTGTGTTGCTGGACATTAACTCTCTGAAAGGGCTGTTTGACCTCAGAGGGGTCAGAGCAGAGCAGAGACGCTCTTCTCTCCAGCCACTGAGGAGAGAGGGGGGGTCCTACTACAGGGAGGTGTCATTAGGCCCATAAGACCTCACTCTGGAGGGGTGCACAGTCGAGCGGAGGAGATAATCTCTTCACTAAACGGATACGGGGGGAGAGAGACTGGACTGGCGTCAGGCCTGTATGACTGCCTAACCCACCCTGGGAAAACCGCAGGTTAAAACCACCTGAACCACTAACCACCTGAAGAAGACAAAGACTTTTCCTGATGAGAACCACTTTTATACATAATAAGATACTTAACCAGCATTCACTGCAAATATGAAAAGGGTTTGGGGTTAGTCCTCAGCAGTTTGAGTAGCACCAAGGGGTCTGAGGACTAGTAATGAACAAGTAATGGAAAGTTGATCAGACTAGCTGAGATGACCAGTGGACACTACTCTAGCCAAGCCATTCACCACAGCKACCAGAGAACTCCAGGGAGGGAGGGAGGGATTGACCAATGGAAGTTGAGAGAATGTCAATGTGTTCTAAATCAACGTGTAGACAACTCATCTTCTGACTAGTCATTGTGATGTCAGAGTGTTCTAAATCAACGTGTAGAGAACTCATCTTCTGACTAGTCATTGTGATGTCAGAGTGTTCTAAATCAACGTGTAGACAACTCATCTTCTGACTAGTCATTTTGATGTCAAGTGTCTATAATCAACGTGTAGAAACTCATCTTCACTAGTCATTGTGATGTCAGAGTGTTCTAAATCAACGTTAGAGAAACTCATCTTCTGACTAGTCATTGTGATGTCAGAGTGTTCTAAATCAACGTGTAGAGAACTCATCTTCTGCTATCTTGTGATGTCAAGGTTCTAAATCAACGTGTAGAGAACTCATCTTCTGATAGTCATTGTGATGTCAGAGTGTTCTAAATCAACGTGTAGAGAACTCATCTTCTGACTAGTCATTGTGATGTCAGAGTGTCTAAATCAACGTGTAGGAATCATCTTCTGACTAGTCATTGTGATGTCAGAGTGTTCTAAATCAACGTGTAGAGAACTCATCTTCTGACTAGTCATTGTGATGTCAGGGCTGAGCTGGAGAGAGAGTACACTACTACCTAGTATGTATATGTGATGGAGACAGATTGGCCATGAGGGAGTATCCAGGTGAAACAGGGTTGGCAGAACTTGGCACATACATTATATGATCAATGTAAAGAGATGTGATAAGCTGTGATACATGTAATACTTATTGACCATGTGATAAATGTAAAACATGAATACAGTTGGTACAGTCAAGGACAGGATGGTGCAGCTAGACTGCATTTCAATTAAATGCCGATGACAACGAATGAGAAATCCTGAAAAGAATAGGCTTGTAATTGAGACAAACTGAAGATACACTATATATACAGCAGTATGTGGACACCCCTTCAAATTAGAGGATTCTATTTCAGCCACACATATTGCTGACAGGTGTATAAAATCAAGCACACAGCCATGCAATCTCCATAAACAAACATTGGCAGTAGAATGGCCTTACTGAAGAGCTCAGTGACTTTCAATGGAGCACCGTCATAGGATGCCACCTTTCTAACAAGTCAGTTTGTCAAATTTCTGCCCTACTAGAGCTGCCCCCGGTCAACGCTAAGTGATGTTATTGTGAAGTGGAAACGTCTAGGAGCAACAACGGCTCAGCCTAGAAGTGGTAGGCCACACAAGCTCACAGAACGGGACCGCCAAGTGCTGAAGCGTGTAGTGCATAAAAATCGTCTGTCCTTGGTTGCAACACTCACTACAGGGTTACAAACTGCCTCTGGAAGCAACATCAGCACAGGAACTGTTCATCAGGAGCTTCATGAAATGCATTTCCATGGCTGAGCAGCCGCACACAAGCCTAAGATCACCATGCATCGCCTGGAGTGGTGTAAAGTTCGCCGCCATTGGACTCTGGAGCAGTGGAAACGCGTCCTCTGGAGTGATTCATCACGCTTCACCATCTGGCAGTCCGACGGACGAATCTGGGTTTGGCGGATGCCAGGAGAACGCTACCTGTCCCAATGCATAGTGCCAACTGTAAAGTTTGGTGGAGGAGGAATAATGGTCTGGGGCTGTTTTTCATGGTTCGGGCCCCTTAGTTCCAGTGAAGGGAAATCTTAACGCTATAGAATACAATGACATTCTAGAAGATTCTGTGCTTCCAACTTTGTGGCATCAGAACGGAGGGAGAGCTGTAGAACAGAGGGAGAGCTGTAGAAC
>NW_019948349.1:11616-27760 GCF_002910315.2 Salvelinus sp. IW2-2015
CCTAAAAAAAACATCTCGTAAGAATGCTGAAGCACAGAATGTAGCGGGAAAGAACTTCTCCAGTCAATGGGGTGCTAGTGGCAAGTACATGAAGAAGTAGTAGCGATCATATCTACACACGGTAAACTCATTTCAATTGCTGAATTTGGTTCGGGCCTAAAACCTACTATAGTGGGAAATGGGGTCGTCTTGCCTGTTCGGACCAAAATTAGTGCACTATGAAGGGGTGCCTCTGGGACGCAGGCCTCCATAGGATCTAAGTCAGGCCTCCCTCCATTCTTCATAGGGTCTAAGTCAGGCCTCTCTCCATTCTCCATAGGGTCTAAGTCAGGCCTCCCTCCATTTCCATAGGGTCTAAGTCAGGCCTCCCTCCATTCTCCCATAGAGTTCTAAGTCAGGCCTCCCTCCATTTTCCATAGGTCTAAGTCAGCGCCTCCCTCCATAGGGTCTAAGTCAGGCCTCCCTCCATAGGGTCTAAGTCAGGCCTCTCTCCATTCTCCATAGGGTCTAATTCAGGCCTCCCTCCATTCTCCATTGGGTCTAAGTCAGGCCTCCCTCCATAGGGTCTAAGTCAGGCCTCCTCCATAGGGTCTAAGTCAGGCCTCCCTCCATAGGGTCTAAGTCAGGCCTCCATCCCATTTCCATAGGGTCTAAGTCAGTCCTCGCATCTCCAAGGGTCTAAGTCAGCCTCCATCCATTCTCCATAGGGTCTAAGTCAAGGCCATTACTCCCTCCATAGGGTCTAAGTCAGCCGCTCCCTCCTACCATCTCCATAGGGTCTAATTTAGGCCTCCCTCCATTCTCTCATCTATTGGGTCTAAGTCAGGCCTCCTCTCATAGATCTAAGTCAGGCCTCCCTCCATAGGGTCTAAGGTCAGGCCTCCATCCATTCTCCATAAGGTTACAAGTCAGGCCTCCCTACATTCGGTATTCTATCCCTTTCTTCCCTCCCATCCGACGCGATAAATCAGATTCTTACTGCAACTGGATCCCAACTCCAATTGGCTTAAAGACATCAGCGAGGATTTTAGGGGCTGTGATGGGTGTTCTGTTTGGCCTGGCAGCCTCATCATATACATAGCTGGGTTCAACACCTTTAGAAATCATCTTGATATACTTTATCTGGGATTGATTGAGCTTCTTTGCTTAATGAACAACGAAGAGTCACAAAACTGTAAACCCCCCACCATCTGGTACTCCAGGCTCCTGTAAACCCCACCCTCTGGTATTCCAGGCTCCGTGTATTTTATGTATTACTTGTATTGGAGATCAGAGGTCTCAATGGTGCCTGAGGCCATAAAATACAAATAATAAAACTACACCATACACCCCAAAATACACTAACTACACTATACAATGATACGCGCCAGCAAGATACACTTACAAGACTACGCCAGCAAGATACACTATACAGATACACTATAACAGATACACTATACAAGATACACGATACAAGATACCTACACTACAGATACACTATAACAAGATACACTATACAAGATACACTATACAAGATACACTATACAAGATACGCCAGCAAGATACACTATACGCCATTCACTATTACAGATACACTATACAAGATACACTATACAAGATCACTATACAAGATACACTATACAAGATCACAAGTCACTATACAGATACGCAGCAAGACTACAGCTTACAGATACACTATACAAGTACACTATACAAGATACACTTATACAAGATACACTATACAAGATACACTATACAATATACACTATACAAGATACACTATACAAGATACACTATACAAGATACGCCAAGCAAGATACACTATACAAGATACACATACATCGCCAGCAAGATACACCTATACAAAGATACGCCGATCACAATACAACTATACAATGATACCACTATACAAGATACACTATATCAAGATAACACTATACAAGATACACTATACACGATACAATAGATACAAGATACACTATACACGTATACACTATACCAAGATACACTATACAAGATACACTAGTAAAATACGCACACACTCCCACTCACAAGATACGCCAGCCAAGATACATACACTATACAAGATACACTATACAAGATACACTATACAAGATACACTATACACTATACAATATACAAGATACACTATACAAGATACACTATACAAGATACACCAGCAAGATACACTATACAAGATACAATAACAAGTACATTACATAGAACTTCACAGCCATCATCAACACATTTTTAGAGTCATTCAATCAAAACTATTGCACACCTCAGTGAACTCATTTATCGTCAGGGGTTTAAACAGCCCTAGTGGCACCAGGGAATCCAACTGGAATGAATTTTGTAAGTGATTCCAAAAATGTGGAAAACTAAAACTGAAAGTGGATTTACCTAGTTCGAGTGGAGCCTCGGGGAACTTGAAGAGCCACCCAACCCTGTGAACGGGTGTGATATCTCGTGTTTTTATATTCTAACTGTCACTGCCGTTGAATGAAGAGGACCAAGGTGCAGCGTGGTGAGCGTACATATTACTTTATTTATATGACGCCGACAAAAACAATAAACAATCCAAAAAAAAACGTGAAGCTAAAGGCTATAGTGCCACAAACAAAGTTAACTTCCCACAAAGACAGATGGGAAAAATGGCTACCTAAGTATGGTTCTCAATCAGAGACAACGATAGACAGCTGTCCCTGACTGAGAACCCTACCCGGCCAATACATAGAAATACAAATAATAGAACGAAGAGAACATAGAATGCCCACCCCAAATCACACCCTGACCAAACCAAATAGAGACATAAAAAGGCTCTCTAAGGTCAGGGCGTGACATTAACAACAAAGGAAGTTGGAAGCTTGTGTAGTAGAGCTTTGGAAACAAAAAGAGAATATTGAACTACAGGACTTTAATGAGGACCAGACAACCTTTAAACCTCTCTGGGGTAGGGGGCAACCTTTTACTACAGGATGTAGTGGTGAGTATTTCAACTGAGGACCAGACAACCTTTAAACCTCTCTGGGGTAGGGGGCAACATTTTACTACAGGATGTAGTGATGAGTATTACAACTGAGGACCAACCTTTTAATACAGGATTCAGTGGTGAGTATTACAACTGTCACCTGTGATAAAGTGAAGGGTGCTATGGTAGATATGTACATGAAGGCAGGGTAAAGTGACTAGACATCAGGATAGATAATAATAAGGTATTTGAGGTAGATATGTACATGAAGGCAGGGGTAAGGGTGGGGGGAAACCCCTAGGCCATCAGGGGAAAAAGATAAACGAATTTAAATTAATAAGGTAATTTTGAGGTAGAATATTTACATGAAGGCGGGTACAGTGACTAGGCATCAGGATAGATAATAATAAGGTATTTGAGGTAGATATGTACATGAAGGAGGGTAAAGTGACTAGGCATCAGGATAGATAATAATAAGGTATTTTGAGGTAGATATGTACATGAAGGCAGGGTAAAGTGACTAGGCATCAGGATAGATAATAATAAGGTATTTGAGGTAGATATGTCATGAAGGCAGGGTAAGGTGACTAGGCATCAGGATAGATAATAATAGGTATTTGAGGTAGATATGTACATGAAGGCAGGGTAAGTGACTAGACATCAGTATAGATAATAATAAGGTAATTTGAGGTAGATATGTACATGAAGGCAGGGTAAAATGACTAGGCATCAGGATAGATTATATTACGGGGAGTGTCGCTGCACAGCTATTTTCAGGTCTCTCCAGAGATGTTAGATCAGGTTTAAGTCCAGGCTTTGGAGGGTCACTCAAGGACATTCAGAGACTTGTCCCCCCCACACACTCCTGCCTTGTCTTGGCTGTGTGTTAGGATTGTTGTCCTGTTGGAAGGTGACCCTTCACCCCAGTCTGAGGTCGCTGAGCGCTCTGGAGAAGGTTTTCATCAAGGATCTCTCTGTACTTTGCTGCGTTCATCTTTCCTCGATCCTGACTAGTCTCCAGTCCCTGCTGCTGAAAAACATCCCTACAGCATGATGCTGCCACCACCATGCTTCACCGTAGGGATGGTGCCAGGTTTCCTCCAGATGTGACGCTTGGCATTCAGACCAAAGAGTTCAACCTTGGTTTCATCAGACCAGAGAATCTTGTTTCTCATGGTCTGAGAGTCCTTTAGGTGCCTTTTGGCAAACTCCAAGCGGGCTGTCATGTGCCTTTACTGAGGAGTGGCTTCCGTCTGGTCACTYTACCATAAAGGCCTGATTGGTGGTGCTGCAGAGATGGTTGTCCTTCTGGAAGGTTCTCCCATCTCCACAGACAAACTCTGGAGCTCTGTCAGAGTGACCATTGGGTTCTTGATAACCTCCCTGACCAAGGCCCTTCTCCCCCGATTGCTCAGTTTGCCCGGGCGGCCAGCTCTAGGAAGAGTCTTGGTGGTTCCAAACTTCTTCCCTTTAAGAATGATGGGAGGCCACTGTGTTCTTGGGGACCTTCAATGCTGCAGACATTGTTTGGTACCCTTCCCTAGATCTGTGCCTCGACACAATCCTGTCTCGGAGCTCTACGAACAATTCCTTCAACCTCATGGCTTATATAGACAGGTGTGTGCCTTTCCAAATCATGTCCAATCAATTGAATTTACCACAGGTGGACTCCAGTCAAGTTGTAGAAACATCAAGGATAATTAATCAATGGAAACAGGATGCACCTGAGCTCAATTTCAAGTCTCATAGCAAAGGATCTGAATACTTGTGTAAATAAGGTATTTCTGTTTTTTATTTTTAATACGTTTGCAAACATTTCTAAGAACCTGTTTTTGCTTTGTCATTATGGGGTATTGTGATGTCATTATGGGGTATTGTGATGTCATTATGGGGTAGTGTGATGTCATTATGGGGTATTGTGATGTCATTATGGGGTATTGTGTGTAGATTGATGAGGAAATGTGTTTATTTAATCAATTCAAGAATAAGGCTGTAACATAACAAAATGTGGAAAAAGTCAAGGGGTCTGAATATATAGTCTAGTATATATAGTCTAGTATATATAGTCTAGTATATATAGTCTAGTGAGTGTGCGTAGGGTCAGTCCAAGATAGAGTCAGTACAGAGGCCCTTTTTTCTGAATTTCCGCCTGACTGACGTGCCCAAAGTAAACTGCCTGTTACTCAGGCCCAGAAGCCAGGATATGCAGATAACTGGTACCATTGGATAGAAAACACTTTGAAGTTTGTAGAATTGTTAAAATAATGTATGAGACTATAACACAGTAGAAAGTAGGAGAAAATCCAAAGAAAAACCAACCAGAATTAATTGTTTTTTGACCCCTCCGCGGTCCCAGCCACAAGGGCTAACCAGGTTCTGGGCTTTGAGAATGTGATATTCCGTCTGATATTCCGTCTGGCCCGGCAGCCTTGTGATTGTTAACCTGTTTAAACTTTTTGCCACAAAGAGCGAGATCAAATCAAAATGTATTTGTCACATGCGCTGAATGCAACGTGTAGACTTTACTGTGAAATGTTTACTTACAGGCCCTTAACCAACAGTGCAGTTCAAGAAAGAGCTAAGAAAAATATTTACCAAATAAACTAAAGTAAAAAATAATAAAAAGTAACACAACAAAATWACAATAATGAGGCTATATACAGGGAGTACCGGTACAGGCTCAGTTTGCGGGGGTACATGTTAGTTGAGGTAATTTGTACATGTAGGTGGGGGTGAAGTGACTATGCATAGATACTAAACAGAAAGCAGCAGCAGTGTAACAAATGGGGGGGGGTCAATGTAAATAGTCTGGTGGCCATTTGATTAATTGTTCAGCAGTCTTATGGCTTGAGGGTAGAAGCTGTTAAGGAGCCTTTTGGCTCGGTAGCAGAGAAAAAAGTCTATGACTTGGGTGACTGGAGTCTCTGACAATTTTTGGGGCTTTCCTCTGACACCGCCTGGTATAGAGGTTCTGGATGGCAGGAAGCTTGGCCCCAGTGATGTACTGGGCCGTATGCACTACCCTCTGTAGGTCAGATGCTGAGCAGTTGTCATACCAGTCGGTGATGCAACCAGTCAGGATGCTCTCGATGGTGCAGCTGTAGTACTTTTTGAGGATCTGGGGACCAATGACAAATCTTTTCGGTCTCCTGAGGGGGAATAGGTTTTGTCGTGCCCTCTTCACGACTGTGTTGGTGTGTTTGGACCATGATAGTTTGTTGGCGATATGGACACCAAGGAACTTGAAACTCTCGACCCGCTCCACTACAGCCCCGTTGATGTTAATGGAGGCCTGTTTGGCCAGCCTTTTCCTGTAGTCCACAATCAGCTCCTTTGACTTGCTCACATTGAAGGAGAGGTTGTTGTCCTGGCACCACACTGCCAGGTCTCTGACCTCTTTATAGGCTGTCTCGTCTTTGTCGGTGACCTTAATGCAAACTTAATGATGATGTTGGAGTCGTGTTTGGCCACGGAGTCGTGGGTGGACAGGGAGTACAGGGGGGACTAAGTACACACCCCTGAGGGGCCCCAGTGTTGAGGATCAGCGTGGCAGATGTGTTGTTGCCTGCTCTTACTACCTGGGGGCGGCCCGTCAGGAAGTCCAGGATCCAGTTGCAGAGGGAGGTGTTTAGTCCCAGTTTAGTGATAAGCTTCATGGGCACTATGGTGTTGAACGCTGAGCTGTAGTTAATGAACAGCATTCTCACATAGGCGTCCAGGTGGGAAAGGGCAGTTTGGAGTGCGATTGAGATTGCATCATCTGTGGATCTGTTGGGGCGGTATGCAAATTGGAGTGGGTCTAGGGTGTCCGGGAGGATGCTGTTGATTTGAGCCATGACCAGCCTTTCAAAGCACTTCATGGATACCGACGTGAGTGCTACCCGGCTATCATCATTTAGGCAGGTTACCTTCGCTTCCTTGGGCACTGTCACGATGCCTCTCCTTGTTCGGGCGGTGCTCGGCGGTCCACGTCACCGGTCTTCTAGCCATCATTGATCCATTTTTCATTTTCCATTGGTTTTGTCTTGTCTTCCTACACACCTGGTTTCAATCCCATTCATTACCTGTTGTGTATTTAACCCTCTGTTTCCCCTCATGTCTTTGTCAGAGATTGTTGTTCAGTATTCGTGTTGTTTGTATTTTTGGAGTTATGTTTTTTTAAAGATATTAACTTCTAATGGCTGAAGTCCCGTTAACGGGATCGATATGACAGCAGCCAGTCGAAGTGCAGGGCGCCAAATTCAAAAAACAGAAATCTCATAATTAAAATTCCTCAGACATTCATGTGTCTTATATCATTTTAAAGGTAATCTTGTTGTTAATCCCACCAAAGTGTCCGATTTCAAATAGGCTTTTCAGCGAAAGCACTACAAACGATTATGTTAGGTCACCACAAAACCACAATAATCACAGCCATTTTTTCCAGCTAAAGATAGCTTCACAAAAAACAGAATAGAGATATAATTAATCACTAACCTTCGATTATTTTCATCAGATGACTTCATGTTACACAATACATGCATGTTTTGTTTGATTAAATTCATATTTATATCAAAAAATCTGAGTTTACATTGAGGCGACTAGATTCACTAGTTGCAAAAACATCAAGTGACTTTGCATAGCCACATCGTTTCAACAGAAATACTCATCATAAATATAGATGATAATACATATATACACATGGAATTATAGATATACCTCTCCTTAATACACCGCTGTGTCAGATTTCAAAAAAACTTTACGGAAATATAAACCATGCAATAATCTGAGACGGAGCTCAGGTGATTAGCCAAATTAGCCACCATGATGGACTCAACAGAAACCAGAAAATACATGATAAATGTTTCCTTACCTTTGAGGAATTCATCAGAATGCAGTCCTAGGAATCCCAGGTCCACAATAAATGCTTGATTTGTTCGTTCATGTCCGTTATTTATGTCAAATTAGCTACTTTTGAATTGTTTACCAAAACCCTAACCAAAGTCACAAAGCGCGACCACTATAACGTGACGAAATGTCCAAATGTTCCGTTACAGTCAGTAGAAACATGTCAAACGATGTTCTGAATCAATCTTTAGAATGTTGTTAACATACATCTTGAATAACGTTCCAACCGGAGAATTAAATCGACTTCAATTGAGAGATGGAACGGAGCTGCCTCTCACGTGAACGCGTGTGTTGAATGCATGGTCACCTCATGGGACCTCATACTAAATTCTGTCTCCTTCGATCCCCCTTCATATTAGAGTCATCAGACTGCTGACATCTAGTGGAAGCCGTAGGAAGTGAAAACTCATCCATATGTCTCTGTATTTTGAATAAGAGCTTGGTTGAAAATATGGCACCCCCAGAAAAAATACAAGCAGGAAGTGGAACTTCTCAGGTTTTTGCCTGCCATATGAGTTCTGTTAATCTCACAGACTTAATTCAAACAGTTTTAGAAACGTTAGAGTGTTTTCTATCCAATACTAATAATAATATGCATATATTAGCAACTGAGACTGAGGAGCTGGCCATTTACAATGGGCACCTTTCATCCAAGCTACTCAATACTGCCCCTTCAGCCATAAGAAGTTAAACTACTCCATTCCACCAAGTTTGATTCTCCTGCACCTGACTTCCCTGCCACCTTCCCTGCCACCTTTAGCTCGATGCAGATGTTGCCTGTAATCCATGGCTTCTGGTTGGGATATGTACGTACTGTCACTGTGTGGATAACGTCGTCGATGCACTTGTTGATSAATCCGATGACTGAGGTGTTATACTCCTCAATGCCATTGGATGAATCCCGGAACATATTCCAGTCTGTGCTAACAAAACAGTCCTGTCACTTAGCATCCGTACACAGTCATCCGGAAAAAACAGGGGCTTTCATGCAAGGCACAGTGTTATATTCTCGTTTGGGACTTCTGCATCACTGGGCATCTCACGGCTGGGTTTCCCTTTGTAATCTGTTATCATCTGCGAGCCCTACCACATACGACGAGCATCAGAGCAATAGGCTTCCTCCTATATTGGCCTTTTGCATGTTTGAGCTTTTGTTTGTAAACAGGAAGCATACTGTATTTATTTATTTATCTTGCTCCTTTGCACCCCAGTATCTCTACTTGCACATTCATCTTCTGCACATTCTACCATTCCAGTGTTTAATTGGTATATTGTAATTACTTCGCCACCATGGCCTATTTATTGTCTTAACTCCCTTATCTCACCTCATTTGCACTCACTGTATATAGACTTTTGTTTTCTTTTGTGCTACTGTATTATTGACTGTATGTTTCGTTTACTCCATGTGTAACTCTGTGTTGTTGTACGTGTCGAACTGCTTTGCTTTATCTTGTCCAGGTCCCAGTTGTAAATGAGAACTGGTTCTCAACTGGCCTACCTGGTTAAATAAAGGTKAAATAAATAATAATAAAAAAAGAGAGTGGAGTCATGGTCAGATTTGCCGAAGGACAAGGGAGTTATTCTGGTACATGGTGTCACCAAGAACGGAAAGTTAACTGTACAATCTGCTTCCTGCTGTTCAGAGAGAGGCRTKATCTACTTCTATAAAAGAAGCCCACTTTAAATACCAGCTTCTTAACTAGCTCATCTGCATGTTTTTTAAACATCAAATTATTGTCAATCCAAAAGCCCAGATATTTATAGGCGGGAACCTACTCAATAAAAGAACCATCCATAAATGTGACAGTTTTTCTTCAGTCCCTCTCCTCGCCACTACCTGGACTCGAACCAGGGACCCTCTGCACACATCGACAACGGCCACCCTCGAAGCATCGTTACCCATCGCTCCATAAAAGCGGCGGCTCTTGCAGAGCAAAAGGGGAACCACTACTTCAAGGCCTCAGAGCGAGTGACGTAACCGATTGAAACGCTATTAGCGCGCACCACCGCTAACTAGCTAGCCATTTCACATCGGTTACATTAGCATAGGCCTACCGGTCTTTTGGTATGAAGCCAAACAATTGAAATTGATCATTTACTTTTAAAGCTTGTATTTATCACTGTGTCAAAAGATGCACCATAGGAGTGGAGAGTGGTTTTCTATCTTGTTTACATATTTGTTGTTGCTTTTACACGTTTTAAATGCATAAATGGTAAATCTACAGTATATTCCATCTAATACTACACTAATTGCTTTTCATGTTATTGCAACACGTAGACATTTCTGTTTCATGTTTAATATCAAATCAAATCAAATGTATTCATGAAGCCCTTCTTACATCAGCTGATATCTCAAAGTGCTGTACAGAAACCCAGCCTAAAACCCCCAAAACAGCAAGCAATGCAGGTGTAGAAGGCCTATGCTGCATTCCAACCATGTCTTACACTGCTCTGAGTGAGCGCGATGTTTATAGTGCACATGAACCTTCGCAAGACTCGTGAGGTAGAAGTTCTGTTCATTTTAATTCAATGTCTGGTTTCTTTTGTTCAAATTTCCCTTTCTTGGGTTATGTCGGTGTGCAGTGTGTCTGTTGCCGCGTTCAAAACAACGGGGAACTCGGAAATAAAAGAGCTCCTCGACTGGGGAAAAAAATCGATTTGAATGGTCATCCAACTCGGAATTCCAACTTGGAAACTCTGGCCCTTTTCCTAGAGCGCCGACTTTCCGACCTGATCACCGACGTCATGATTTGACCACGTATTTTCCGAGTTTCCAGTAGTTTTGAACGTGGCAGAAATCCCATTTCTCCGTCATTTTTGTTGCAATAGGAACACGCACATATAAACAGGCTACGTGGCCTGAAGCTCCACGCTTTGGAGTCAGAACGTTGAACAAGATAAAACGAGTGTTTCATGTAATTGCATGGTATTGAAATAATCACTAATAATCATTTAGTCTGATTAAGACTAATCTACCAATGTAACAATAGATGTGGGAATTGCTTTTTTACATTGTAGAACCAGTTTATTGGTTGTAATTACCAATTGGGTAATTGTATGGTCCAGGGGGCTTATACTATCTAGGCCTACCTGTTAGACCTGAGTCTGTTCAGATACAGTAGGGCAGGTAAAGCGTTTTGGACTATTGACCGTGTATATTTAGTAAATCTACTGATATATGTTTGTATGATATGGGTCTTTCATGTCCTTATGGCTGCTAGAAGGTCCCCATTTTACAATTACATCATTCAAAAATGTGTTGTAGACCCAAATAATGACACGGGCTGTCTGGTAGTATCAATAAATAGACCCACATAATGACACGGGCTGTCTGGTAGTATCAATAAATAGACCCACATAATGACACGGGCTGTCTGGTAGTATCAATGAATAGACCCACATAATGACACGGGCTGTCTGGTAGTATCAATAAATAGACCCACATAATGACACGGGCTGTCTGGTAGTATCAATAAATAGACCCACATTTGTAGTTGAACTAATTGTTGCGTGTAAAGATTGGGAACCTACGGAAATTCACTGACTACACCAACCCGGCAATACTGACTACACACAGGGAGTACTGACTACACTGCAGGGAATAATGACTACACCGCAGGGAATACTGATTACACCGCAGGGAATACTGATTACACTGCAGGAATACTGACACACCGCAGGGAATACTGACTATACCACAGGGAATACTGACTACACCACAGGGAATACTGACTACACCACAGGGAATACTGACTACACCACAGGGAATACTGATTACACCCGCAGGGAATACTGACTACACCATAGGGAATACTGACTACACCATAGGGAATACTGATTTTACCGCAGGAGTACTGACTACACCACAGACAGTGAGTGCTGACTACAACACCGGCACAGTGAATACTGACTACAAGACAGGGCACAGTGAGTACTGACTATAACACAGTGAGTACTGACTACAAGACAGGGCACAGTGAGTACTGACTACAACACAGTGAGTACTGACTACAAGACCGGGCACAGTGAGTACTGACTACAACACAGTGAGTACTGACTACAACACTGTGAATACTGACTATAACACAGTGAGTACTGACTACAACACGGGCACAGTGAATACTGACTACAAGACCGGGCACAGTGAGTACTGACTACAACACAGTGAGTACTGACACAACACTGTGAATACTGACTATAACACAGTGAGTACTGACTACAAACACGCGGGCACAGTGAATACTGACTACAAGACAGGGCACAGTGAGTAGACTATAACACAGTGAGTACTGACTACAAGACAGGGCACAGTGAGTACTGACTACAACACAGTGAGTACTGACTACAAGACCGGGCACAGTGAGTACTGACTACAACACAGTGAGTACTGACTACAACACTGTGAATACTGACTATAACACAGTGAGTACTGACTCAACACCGGGCACAGTGAATACTGACTACAAGACCGGGCACAGTGAGTACTGACTACAACACAGTGAGTACTGACTACAACACAGTGAATACTGACTACACAAAGAGCACAGTGCTAGTGATATAACCAGATGCCCTATGTCTCTCGACTCCACTATGACACCCTTCTCCCTCTATCACCCCTCTATCTCAGTCCTCTCTATATCCCTCCCCTCTCATCCTGCCTCTATCCCAGTCCCTCCATCCCTGCTACCCCCCCTCTATCCCAGTCCCTCTATCCCAGTCCCCTCCATCCCTGCTACCCCCCCTCTATCCCAGTCCCTCTATCCCAGTCCCTCCATCCTGCTACCCCCCTCTATCCGTCCCTCTATCCCGTCCTCTATCCCAGTCCCCTCCATCCCTGCTACCCCCCTCTATCCCAGTCCCCTCTATCCCAGTCCCCTCTATCCCAGTCCCCTCCATCCTGCTACCCCTCTATCCCAGTCCCCTCTATCCCAGTCCTCTTACCCAGTCCCACTATCCCATCCCCTCCATCCCTGCTACCCCCTCTATCCAGTCCCTCTATCCCAGTCCCTCATCCCAGTCCCCTCCATCCCTGCTACCCCCCTCTATCCCAGTCCCCTCCATCCCTGTCCCCCCTCTCTATCCAGTCCCCTCTATCCCAGTCCCTCCATCCTGCTCCCCCCTCTCTATCCCAGTCCCTCTACCCCCCTCTATCGCCCCTCCTTCCCAACCTTATCCCAGTCCCTCTATCCCCCCACTCCCCCTCTCTATCCCAGTCCCCTCTATCCCCCCACTCCCCCTCTCTATCCCAGTCCCCTCTTTCCCCCCTCTTCACCCTCCCAGTCCTCTATATATCCCTCCCCTCTATCACCCCTTCTCAGTCCTCTCTATTCCCCCTTTATCCCTCTTCCCCAGTCCTCTCTATATCCCCCCCTCGATACCACTCCCCTCTACCCCCTCTCTATCCCAGTCTCTCTATATCCTCCCCCCTCTATCACCCCTTCTCAGTCCTCTCTATTCCTCCTCTCCAGTCCCTCTCTATATACCTCCCCCCTCTATACCACCCCCCCTCTCCCCCCTCTCTATCCCAGTCCCCTCTATCCCCTCTCTATCCAGTCCCCTCTATCCCCCTCTCTATCTCCCTTCTATCCCCCTCTCTATCCACCCTCTATCCCCCCTCTCTATCCTCTCCCCTCTACCCAGTCCCCTCTATCCCCCCTCTCTATCTCCCTTCTATCCCCCCTCTCTATCCCGTCCCCTCTATCCCCTCTCTATCTCCCTTCTATCCCCTCTCTTATCCCCCTCTCTATCCCAGTCCCTCTCTACCCCCTCTCTATCTCCCCTCTATCCCCCTCCCTATCTCCCCTCTATCCCACCTCTCTATCTCCTATCTATCCCCCTCTCTATCTCCCTCTATCCCCTCTCTATCCCAGTCCCCTCTATCCCCCCTCTCTATCCCCCTTTATCCCCCTCTCTATCCCAGTCCCCTCTATCCCCTCTCTATCTCCCTCTATCCCCTCTCTATCCAGTCCCCTCTATCCCCCTCTCTATCTCCTCTCTATCCCCCTTCTACCCAGTCCCTCTATCCCCCCTTCTATCCCAGTCCCCTCTATCCCCTTCTTCTATCTCTCTATCCCCCTCTCTATCCCCCTCTCTTCTCCCTCTATCCCCCCTCTCTATCCCATCCCCTCTATCCCCTCTCTATCCCAGTCCCCTCTATCCCCCTCTCTATCTCCCTCTATCCCCCCTCTCTATCCACGTCCTTCTATCCCCCCTCTCTATCTCCTCTCTATCCCCCTCTCTATCCCAGTCCCCTCTATCCCCCCTCTCTATCTCCCTTTATCCCCCTCCTCTATCCCAGTCCCCTCTATCCCCCTCTCTACTCTCCCTCTATCCCCTCTCTACTCCCATCCCCTCTATCCCCCCTCTCTTTCATCCCTCTATCCCCCTCTCTATCCCAGTCCCCTCTATCCCCTCTTATCTCCCTCTATCCCCCTCTCTATCCCCAGTCCCCTCTATCCCCCCTCTCTATCTCCCCTCTATCCCCCTCTCTATCTCCCTTCTATCCCCCTCTCTATCCCAGTCCCTCTATCCCCCTCTCTATCTCCCCTCTATCCCCCTCTCTCTTCCCTCTATCCCCCCTCTCTATCTCCCTTCTATCCCCCCTCTCTATCCCAGTCCCCCTCTATCTCCCCTCTATCCCCCCTCTTATCTCCTCTATCCAGTCCCCTCTATCCCCCCTCTCTATCTCCCCTTATCCCCCTCTCTATCCCAGTCCCCTCTATCCCCCTCTCTATCTCCCCCTCTATCCCCCCTCCTAATCCCACGTCCCTCTATCCCCCTCTCTATCTCCCCTCTATCCCCCTCTCTATCCCAGTCCCTCTATCCCCCCTCTCTATCTCCTCTATCCCCCTTCTCTATCTCCCCTCTATCCCCCTCTCTATCT
Source organism: Salvelinus sp. IW2-2015 (assembly GCF_002910315.2). Taxonomy (NCBI): domain Eukaryota; kingdom Metazoa; phylum Chordata; class Actinopteri; order Salmoniformes; family Salmonidae; genus Salvelinus; species Salvelinus sp. IW2-2015. Next base: position 26,337 of record NW_019948349.1, read on the forward strand.
CCCTTCTATCCCCCCTCTCTATCCCAGTCCCCTCTATCCCCCTCTCTATCTCCCCTCTATCCCCTCTCTATCTCCCTCTCTTCCCCCTCTATATCCCCTTCTATCCCTCTCTATCCCAGTCCCCTCTATCCCCCCCCTCTCTATCTCCCCTCTATCCCCCCTCTTCATCTCCCTTCTATCCCCCCTCTTATCCAGTCCCCCTCTATCTCCCCCTCTATCTCCCTCTATCTCCCCCTCCTATCTCCTCTATCCCCCTCTATCCCCCTCTATCCCCCTCTCTATCTCCCCTCTATCCCCTCCTCTATCTCCTTCTATCCCCTCTCTATCCCAGTCCCTCTATCCCCTCTCTATCTCCTCTCTATCTCCCTCTATCCCCTCTCTATCCCCCTCTCTATCCCATCCCTCTCCCCCCTCTCTATCCCATCCCTCTATCCCCCTCTCTATCCCCCTCTATCCCCCCTCTCTATCTCCCCTCTATCCCCCTCTCTATCCCCCCTCTCTATCCCAGTCCCCTCTATCCCCCTCTCCTATCTCCCTTCTATCCCCTCTCTATCCCAGTCCTCTCTATCCCCCCTCTATCCCCCTCTCTATCCCCCCTCTCTATCCCCCTCTCTATCCCTCTATCCCCCCTCTTCTATCCCCCTCTATCCCCCTCTCTATCCCCCTTCTATCCCAGTCCCTCTATCCCCTCTCTATCTCCCTCTATCCCTCTCTATCCTCCCTCTCTATCCCTCCCCTCTAATCCCCTCTCTATCCCCTCTCTAGTCCCCCTCTCTCTCTATCCCCCTCTATCCTCCTCTATCCCCCTCTATCCCAGTCCCTCTATCTCCCCTCTATCCCCTCTCTATCCTCCCTCTCTATCCCCCTCTCTATCCCAGTCCCCTCTATCTCCCCTCTATCCCCCTCTCTATCCAGTCCCCTCTACTCCCTCTATCCCCCTCTCTATCCCAGTCCCCTCTATCTCCCCTCTATCCCCCTCTCTATCCCAGTCCCCTCTATCCTCCCTATCTCCCTCTCTATCCCAGTCCCCTCTATCTCCCCTCATCCCCCTCTCTATCCAGTCCCCTTCTATCTCCCCTCTATCCCCCTCTCTATCCCAGTCCCTCTTATCCCCCTCTATCCTCCCTCTCTATCCCAGTCCCTCTATCCTCCCCTCTATCCCCCTCTCTCTCCAGTCTCTATCTCCCTCTCCCCCTCTCTATCCAGTCCCTCTATCTCCCCTCTATCCCCCTTCTATACTCCCAGTCCTATCTATCCCCTCTATCCCTCTCTCTCGTCCACTCTATCTCCCTTCTACCCCTGCTATTCCAGTCCCTCTATCTCCTCTATCCCCCTCTTATCCAGTCCTCTATCGTCCCTCTATCCCCCATCTCTATCCAAGTCCCACTCTATCTCCCCTCTATCCCCCGCCTCTCTAATCCCCG